>NC_137011.1:1524789-1584789 GCF_032717465.1 Coenobita brevimanus | reverse complement strand
GATGGTGAGGAATTGGAAAATGTGAGGACGTTTAAGTGTGATGAGTAAGGATGGAGGTTTGGAGGGTGAAGTGCTTGAAAGGGTACAGCAGGGAAGAAAGGTTGCTGGTTCTTTGAAAGCAGTGATAAGAAACAGGGAAGTGAGCATGGAAGTGAAAAAGTTATTACATGACAGTATTGTGATACCACGTCTAACGTATGGAAGTGAAGCTTGGACATTGTTGGAAGGACACAAGCCAAGAGTGAGAGCAGTGGAAATGAGTTATTTAAAGAGGAGCCTGTGGAGTCACATGGAGAGACAGGCTGACAAATGAGGATATAAAGGAGCGTTGTGGTATGGATGTGGATGTGATAGGAAGCGTTATGAGGAACACACTGAGGTGGTTTGGCCATGTGGAGAGGATGGAGGGTAAAAGACTGACGAAGAGAGTGTATGTGAGTGAGGTGGAGGGGGGAAGAGGGAGGGGGAGGCCGAGGATAAGATGGAGGGATGGGGTGGAGAGGTATATGAGAGTGAGAGAGGGGGGTGTGAGTTGGGAGCAGGGCAGTGAAATGATGGGAGACAGGGCGACTTGGAGGCGATTTGTTTGTGGCCACCCCAAACGGGATTGAGGCGTCTGGCAATAGATAGATAGATAGATAGATAGATAGAATTATTGGTAAGTAATTGAATCCAGCAACTTAATTAGTGATAGACAATATGGTTTTCGCCACGATAGATCCACCATTGACATACTCAATCTCCTAACTCATACCATCCATCAATCAATTGATCTACATGGAGAAACTCATGCAGTAGCTCTTGATATTTCTAAAGCTTTCGACAAAGTGTGGCACCGTTCCCTGCTGTCCAAACTCCCTTGCTATGGACTACCGTCTTTAGTTCCTTTGATTTCTTCATATCTTAGTGACAGGAAAATAAGAGTAAAAGTATATGATGTATATTCCAATTTCCACTAATTAACGCCGGCGTGCCGCAGGGGTCAGATCTGGTGCCAACCCTATTCCTGGTGCATATTAATGATCTCTTCTCTGTCACCCACAATCCCATCCATTCATACGCTTATGACTCAACACTACATAGTTCATTCACACTCAGACACCCATTTACAAAGTCTAATATCTCTACCTCTTAACTCAGTACAGCCATCTTCATAAATCAAGACCTATCTACGATCAGTGAATGGGGACAAAACAACCTTGTCTCTTTTAATGCTAGTAAAACTAAATATATACAATTTACTAATAGACAGATATTGCCAGATTCGTATATTACCTTCTTTGCTACTAATATTCCCATCTCCAAAAGTATTGAAATTCTTGGCATCTCACTTAACAATGCCCTCAGCTGGACCTTTCATGTTAGATCACTTGCTAAAACCGCCTCAAAGAAACTTGGATTATTGTACAGAGTCCGTAACTTCTTCACTGATGAGCGGATAGCTTTAATTTATAAAAATCATGTACGCTCTCAGCTTGAATATTGCTCACCCTTGTGGAATGGTTGTGGAGAGGTTGCATTAAGACAACTAGACAAAATTCAGATCAAAGCTATTAGAATTATTAACAACCCTGCCATTACAAATAAACTATCTCCTCTGCAAGTAAGAAGGAATGTTGCCTCCCTTGCATTATTTTACAGATATTTTTTTGGCAAATGCTCAGACGAAGTTGCGTCCATGGTGCCACCTCTCAATGCCTTCCCTCGTGCTATGCGGGCACCTGGTAGCGCTCATGACTGGAATGTCACTCAGCCATATTGCAGAATTTCTGCCTATCAGAATTCTTTCATTCCCCTAACTGCATCTCTCTGGAACTCGCTTCCCCAGAGTTGTTTCCCTCCAAATTTCAACCCACAGCTGTTCAAGTCTAACTGTTACAGATATTTTATCAACGGAGGACACCAGTAATCTGGTGTATGGATTATTATTTCTTATTCATTTGTTTTTCCTTCCTCCGTTCTGTTATTAAAAAAAAAAAAATTGTATTAGGGATGGATGGTAATATATAAAGAAGGCGGCTCACTACATTGGATGTTAACAAACACAGTAATTTAGGCCAAGAAAAAAGGTTTTGGAATTCTTATAACGAATCATTTACAACCAAACAAACAGTGTAGAAAGTTTGTTAAGAGGCTGTTCGGAGCATTAGAATATAAATTATAGCATCTTCACCTTTTATGATTCACTAGTGTAACCTCACTTGGGTTACAGTGGTCAGTTTTGGTCATCTTATTACTAAAATGGTATGGCGAGGCTTGTGAGAGTACAACGATGGTGACAGAAATGATGCCATGATGGTTATTTTGCTGATTGCTTTCCTTTTCCTCCCCTTTGCACCTCACCCCTTCACACCTCTTCTTTTCTCATCCTCATATCCCTCCCAGCCCATTCTCCCACTTGCTCTGCTATCCCTCTTGATTTGCTGTCCTTATCATCTGTATATGGGATTAGATGTATTTATGATTTCTTTAGCAAACAACCTCGAAAGGACCCTCAAATATGTTACTTTCTTCTTGCCTTTGTTGTCATATCTTTTCCCCTCGCACAGCTCTCCCTCTTCCTCCCTTCGCCTGTGCCCTCTTCCCCTTCCTTCCCACCCCACTTCCCACTTCACCTCCCAGTCACACCTCACCCTCTTCTCTCCCTAACTTCCCACTCACTCTCCTCCTCCACATAGCTACCTCCCATTCATACCTCTTCTCTCTCCCACTCCTACCTTCACCTCCCACTCACAGCTCCTTTCCCCCTTCAGTTACCACTCTTCCCCCTCTCCTTCCACTCACCTCCCACTCGCTCTCACACCTAGCCGACCTCAATACAGTAGCAGCAATTAACCTGGGCTGGGCTGATCCCTAACCCTACCCCCCTTCCTTTCACACTTCCATCTAATACACTCAATTCTCCCTCCTATATTTCTTAAGTAATCCCTCTTCTATCAGTCTCTTATATTAGGGTATTTTTTTCTTTATCTCCTATTATTCTCTTATCTTTATTTTCCTCTTTATTTCTTATCAATTACACTGCCTTACAGTAACGTAGTTCTCTCTCTCTCTCTCTCTCTCTCTCTCTCTCTCTCTCTCACGTCATATCCTTCCCATTTTCCACCTTCCTTCCTCTCCTTCACTCTCCCCCTTGATCTTTTCTCCCAGTCCATCCTCCCCCTTCTCTTCCTGTGTCATTCATACCACTCTTCCTTGCCATCCTTTACTTTTTTCTTTCCTTCCATCCATCCATCCACCCACCCATCCATTTATCCATCCATCCATCCATCCACGTTTCCTTCCTTTATTTGACCAGCCTTCACTTCGCGTCCTTTTTCTTTCAGTTTCTTCCTTTCTTTCTTTTTTCCTTTCTTTTTCTTCTTCTTTCCTCACTTCCATCTGTGTCTGTTTCCTCTCTTCCTTCTTTCGTTCGTTCCTTTGTTCCTTCCATCGTTCGTTCGTTCGTTCGTTGGTTCCTTCCTTCCTTCCATCTAACTATGCCTCTTTTCGTCCGAGCTTCCTTTCTTCCCTCCTTCCTTCCTTTCTTCCTTTCTTCCATCTAGCTATGCCTCTTTCCGTCCGAGCTTCCTTTCTTCCCTCCCTCCTTCCTTCCTTCCTTCTTTCTTTCCTTCCTTCCTTTCTTCCTACCATACCTTTTACCGTCCGTCCTTCTTTCTTTCCTTTATTTGATCATAATTCACTGTCGTTCCTTTTTCTTTCATTCATTTCTTCCTATTCTTCCATTCTTCCTTCCTCCTTCCATCAATGTATCCTTTCGTCCTTCCTTTCTTTCTTCCTGTTGATCCATTTCTTCCATTCTTCCTCCGTTTTATCTTTCCTCTCTTCCATCCATTCCACTCCTTCCATCAGTGCGTGCTTTCATCCTTCCTTCTCTTCCATCCATTCCACTCCTTCCATCAGTGCGTGCTTTCATCCTTCCTTCCTTCCTTCTTCCCTCATTCCTGCTTCATATCCTCCTCCTCCCCCCTCTTCCTCCCTCGCAATCAACCTGACTCCCTAATCCCGGCGTGGATTGACGTGGGAGTGGTGTGGGAGGGAGTAAATGTGGGTGAAAATGAAGGTGAGAGCTGTACTGTGGATGAAATATGAGTTGACTAAGGAAGTGAAAATGATGATGATGGTGATGATGATGGTGATGATGATGATGATGATGATGATGTAGAGATGATGATGATGATGATGATGGTAGAGATGGTGGTGATGATGATGATGATGATGATGATGATGGTAGAGGTGATGATGATGATGATGACGATGATGGTAGAGGTGGTGGTGATGATGATGATGATGATGATGGTGTATTGGTGGTGGCAAGGAGTGAATGTGGGTGAAAGTGAAGTTAAAATCTTGAGGTACTGTAGATGAATTATGAAATGGGCTTAGGAAGTGATGATGATGGTGATGATGGTGATAAGAAGGGAGGAAAATGAGAGAAGAGAAAGAATGAAGAATATTTAGGAAGTAGAAAAGAGAGAGAGATAAATAGGTAGAAGAGAGGAAAAGTAGAAGAAAGATTGAGCAAAACGAGATAAAGAAGGGCAGAAGGGGCGAAAAATAAGAGAAGATGAAGGAACATGTAAGCGGTAGGAGAGAGAGAGAGAGAGAGAGAGAGAGAGATAGAGGGGTAAAAGATATAGAAAAACAGAGGCAGAAGGGGTGAAAAGTAAGAGAAGATGAAAGAATATGTAAACGGTAGAAGAGAGAGAGAGAGAGAGAGAGAGAGAGAGAGAGAGAGAGGTAAAAGATATGGAAAAAAACAGGTAGAAGAGAGAGGTGGACAAGAGATGGGCTGTGACGGCAATACATAATGAGGACCCCCACTTGTCGCCTACATTATGCCAGTCGACCCAGGCATAGTAATGATTTGTGTGTGTGTGTGTGTGTGTGTGTGTGTGTGTGTGTGTGTGTGTGTGTGTGTGTGCGTGTGTGTGTGTGTGTGCTACTTCCAGACGGTTTCTTTCAACTTGGAGAGTTTTAAAAGATAGATTGGTTGGTTACTGCCTCCTTTAACCCCTTCAGTCTGAGAGTTCTTGGCCTGTATTGTCTTAGGGTAAGGAGGCTCCCTAGCACCTCTTCCTTAGCGATTTACTTCTTGGATACGGCTGGTTAATATCCTTATATACGTTGTTTATGCAGATGTCGATGTTGGAAGGGTTAGTGTATCCCACAAAAGGACAGTATGGTGTAATAAGCAAAATAAATCGATTAGGAAAAGGTGTAAGGGAGCTGTAAGTCATAGGATTGAAGGATTGAAGCATTTTTTGGTCACGTCAACTTAGGTACTCCATTCCAGACGATTTTATTCAGCTGAGAGGGAGTGATAGGAGTCTGAGTGTGTTTATGTGGTAAATTTAACTTCCTCGTTCTCTTGCGCTCCTCCTGTTAAAAGTGGGGAAAAATGGGAATAAGAAGTCGGATGATAGTGGCAGAGAGAGAGAGAGAGAGAGAGAGAGAGAGAGAGAGAGAGAGACGTGGGGGTCAGATGTGAATGAGGGGGACCAGAGACCCCCCCTTGAGGCACCTCGTCACTCGCTGTGTGGGCTCTCTCTCTCTCTCTCTCTCTCTCTCTCTCCCTTTTCCCTGTCTTGTTCCTTTCACGCCTTCAATTTTTCCCTTTCCATCCTTTCTTTCCTTTCGTTTCCTTCCTACCTTTCTACCATCCTTCCTTCCTTCCTTCCTTCCAATACTCTTTCATATCCTCTCTTCCTCTCTCTGCTAAGTTTTATTCTCCTTCTGCCTTCCCTTCGTCCCTCCAACTCTTTCCTTGTTTTTCTAGTCTCCCTTCATAACACTCATTTCCACTCCTACCTCCCTCCCTTCCTCGCTTGGTATTTTCCCCTCCTCTTCTGTATCTTATTTTTCCTCCTTCAGTGTCTCCCCTTCCTTCTCCCCCTCTCCATCTCTTCTTCGTTTCTTTCTCCCTCTTCCTTTCTCCTTTCGTTCCTACCTCTCCTCCTTCTTCCCTTCCTCCTTCCCTTCGTCTCCTCTTCTGTAATATTTCTTCGTTTTTCTCTTCATATTTCCAGTCATTATCCCTCCCTCTCCATCTCTCCCTTCCCTTCCTCCTTCCTCCTCCCTTCTTTCTGTATTTCTCCCTTCCTACTACTCCTCAATCTTCCCTCCCCACCTACCTTTCCTCCACCTTCCCTCCCTCCCCTCGTCCAGCACTTCAATCATTTCTTATCTGTTGCCTCCTCGTCGACCGCCACGTGATGTTGCTTTAATTCTCTCTCTCTCTCTCTCTCTCTCTCTCTCTCGTCCCTTGGTTTTTCCTACTCCCTTTTTTTTTTTCACCCACTCTTTCTCACGCATCCCCTCCCCATCCGTCTTTCTTCCCTCTCCCTCCTCCTTCCTCTCCTCTTATCTCTTCTCGTGCTCTCTTTTCTCCTTTTCTCTCTTTTACTCTTCTCTCCTGTATTCTTTTTCTATCTTATTCCTCCTTAGTTTTTCTCTCCTCTCCTGTTCTTTCGTCTAACCTCCTCTTCACCCCTCTTGTTTCCTCTCCTCTCTAATGTATTTTTCTCCTCTCTTCTCCTCTCCCCTTCTGTCCACTTCTCCTCTTTCCTCTCCTCTAACCTCCTCTCCACGCCTTTTTTCTTCTCTCCTCGTCTTGCCTCTCCTCGTCTTTCCTCTCCTCTAACCTCCTCTCCACTTCTTTCATCTAACCTCCTCTCCATTCCTCTTCTTTCCTCTAACCTCCTCTCCACTCCTCTCCCCTTTCCCCCTCTCGTCTTCCTGTTTATTCTACTGTGCTCTTCTCTTTCCTATCCTCTGCTTTACGCTTCTCTGTCCTTATCTACTATAGTCGCGGCGCACGACTCTGAGGTTGTCATTATCGTACCCTAGCAACGTATCATACAAAAGGGCGTCCGATTTCGTATCATATTATCCACGAATCATGTTATTATGCACGAATATATTATACACGAATATTATTATACACGATCACATTATGCTCGAATACTTGCGTCTCATATTATACACGAAATCAGACGCACTTTTGAATGGTAGGTTGCCAGAGTATGAAAATGACCATCTCAGAGTCGTGCGCTGCGACTACAGAATGTACTTAGCTTTGATGTACAGTACTCTTCTCTTTACCATTGTACTGTATTCTACTCCTACTTTACTCTCCTTTACTTTTAATGTACTCAGCCCTATTCTCTTTTGTTCCTTATTTTATACTAAGCTACATTAAACTACTCAGTACTATTTGATTCTGCTTCTCTCTCTCTCTCTCTCTCTCTCTCTCTCTCTCTCTCTCTCTCTCTCTCTCCCACGCCTCCCCTTCCTCCCTCCCGCTGACCAAAACCTGTTCCCTACCTCGCAACAAAGACACTCACTCGCAGGTTCCTTATGGCCCACAGAGAGAGAGAGAGAGAGAGAGAGAGAGGGCTAGACAGACAGAGGGTAAGATTAAGCAGAGAGGGAGAAAGAGAATACAAGGAGTGAGTATGAAGGATTTAGAGAGAGAGAGAGAGAGAGAGAGAGAGAGAGAGAGAGATTAAAGAAGGGAGGGAAAGTGAGTGAAAATGAGTTGCAGGTTTTGATCGTGTTGTAGAAGTGGCCTGTTGATTGTGAGATATTCTCCCCCCCCCCACGTCTCTCTCTCCCTCTCTCTCTCTCTCTCTCCCCGACCTACACATTTCTTCCACCTTCCCTCCATCCGTCTCTCTTTTCCTCCCCCCCACCCCCACTTAGGTATAGTATGCAAGGGTAGATCACGAACCATGGAGGAAAGTCACGCAGAGAGAGAGAGAGAGAGAGAGAGAGAGGAGGGATTGGTCTTTCTGCTCGAGTTAACGTCTAATGACCTTCAACCTTATTCGCCCTTCCTCTCTCTCTCTCTCTTTCTCTTTCTCTCTCTCTCTCTCTCTCTCTCTCTCTCTCTCTCTCTCTCACCCATCTTATCCTCCCAGGTCAGGATAGGTCATCTTTTGTTTTCTTCCTTATCCTCCCCTTTCTTCCCCGTCTCTCTTTCTTTGTCCTCTCCTATTTCCTTCATTATCTTCTTCCATCCTTCTTCCTCCCTTCCCTCCCCTCCCCATTCTTACTTTTTCTTCCTTCTTTTCTTACCACAACCCATCTTTCCTTCCTTGATTCTACCTTAACTTTCTTCCTCCGTGCCTTCCTTCCATCCTATCTTCTCCTTCCTTCCATCCATCCTTTCTTTCTTCCTTCTTTCGTCCCTTCCTCCCTTCCTTCCTTCCTTCCTTCCTTCCTTGCCTCTCCCAGCTCCCCCGCTCCTCACCCTATCATCAACACTAGCAACCCCAACTGCACCATCAGGAGTGGCGAGAGTAAACACTGACCTTCATATTATTGCACAGTAAGAGTTGGGTCGCGTCACTGTTTCCATGGCGACACTGACGATATTGCAGTGAACTCCGGGGGATGTTAGTAAAATTGAGTACGTGGTGATGTAAGCTACCTGTTAAATGTTTACGCTCATGTGCGTTAATTAGGGTCATCTTATTAAAATTGAGCGCATGACGGTGTGAGGAAGTCCCCTAATTTTCCGTGTGTTTTTGCGATACTTATGGCCTCATTAAGATTTAGTGCGTGAATTTGTAAACAGGTTCATAATATGGTAAAGGTGAAGCCAGATGTCATGAGGCGCTTAGATATTGTGCACTTCCCCGTAACACAGGCCTTTGATCCTGTGGCGGGTTATTCCCCCAATGTCCTGGGATAAAAGGCCGCTGCATCGTCCACTGTACCACAGTTGCCTCCCTTAGGTGTTACCCTGGATACTCATTTTACAGTACCCACCAACCCACCTAGGATGCGTGGACACCATAATGAATGATGCCAGCTGCCCGCATCAGGATTCGAACCCTGGCTGCTTGATTGTATCGATGCCACCACGTGAAGGCATCCCTCTAAAACCCCAAAGGAGAGTTTAAAAGAAGGTGTCATCGTACTGAAGGGGAAGAAAACAACAAACAAAACAAAAAAGTCCGCGTAGAGAGAAGAAACAGTATGATATTTTACTGCTCAAAATAGCCAACTTCCTGTCTGTTTCCTTTGTCTGTCTGTCTGTCCGTCTGTCCGCAGGGGAAGGAGGGGGGGAGGTTGGGTCAGTCCTCATGCATAAAGCCGGGTCATAGGTCACACGGGATGGGGGGGGGAAAGTGGAGGGAGAGAAGGAATGGTTCAGGTTGAAGTGTAGGGTACGTTGAGAGAGAGAGAGAGAGAGAGAGAGAGAGAGAGAGAGGGAGAGGGAGAGGGGGGGACATAGTTGATGAAGACGGGGTAGGTGGAGGTAGAAGGAGCGTGGATATGAGAGAGAGAGAGAGAGAGAGAGAGAGAGAGAGAGAGAGAGAGGAAAAATAATAAAAGGCATGCATATGGAAGGTGAACAAACGTAAAGCACGAGTTTCCTTAGACGAAATAAACTGAACAAAGGAAAAGAAACCAGAACGAAGTGGAGGAGGGAAGGAACAACCGCAAGGAGTCAAAAAGTCACCAGGAAGGAGGAGGAGGAGGAGGAGGAACGAAGGTGGAGGGAAAGGTGGAGGGATGAGGTATTTTTTTCCTTCCCCTCTCTCCTCCCTTTCCTTACCCTCCTCCCCTCCCGTCGCCTCTCCCTTACTTCATCATTATCCCACCCTACCCCTCCTTCCCTCCTCCTTCCTTCCTTCCTTTCCAGCTCTTGCTTGCCTTCTTTCCTTCCTTCCTTCCTTACTTCCCCTCTCCTCAACTCTTCCTTGCTTTCTCTGCTTCCTTACTTTCCCTCCTTCCTTACTTCCCCTCTCCTCAAATCTTCCTTGCTTTCCTTCCATTCTTCCTTCTTTTCCTCTTTTATTTTTTCCCTGCCCTTTCCTCCCCTGCCGTCGCCTTCCCTATTCCCTACTCTCATCCCCCCCCCAACACGCTTTCTGTCTCACCTCTCGTTCCTCTCCCCCTCCTCTCCTCTCCCCTTTCCTCCCCCTCCTCTCCTCTCATATCCCCACCTCTCCCCCTCTTTTTTTTCTCTCCCTGCCTCCACCCTCTTCCTTCCTTACCTCCATTATCTCTTTGTTCCACATCCTCTTCCACTTTTATTAGTTCCTTTATTCTGTCACTAGCGGAACGAGTCCTCTAATTTTCGTGCACTTTTCTTTTTTATGGAGAAAAGAAAAAGAACCCAAGGCAAGACCCAACAAATATCGTTCTTTCCAAATTAAGTTGAATAAGTAAGAAAGCCAATTTCACACACACACACACACACACACACACACACACACACACACACACACACACACACACACACACACACACGTCTTACATGTCACCTCACCAGAGCTTACCTGTAGATAGGCTTAATTAGCAAACCAGTCATCACCCCCCCTGTCTTCAGTCCACTTGTATATACCTCATCTCTCTCTCTCTCTCTCTCTCTCTCTTTATAAATACTCTTTTGCCTGTATCACATTTATTTCTTGATGTATGAACAGGATACACAGCTGCTGATAAGAGGTATAATGGTGCCTGTATGTGTCATGAATTTAATTGCTGGTATCATTTATTGTCCAGGTGATATAAAGGTGTGTCAAGGTGTGTCATCAGTTCAGGTATTCATCATCATCATCATCACAACCACCATCACCACCATCCTCACTCTCACCATCATCATCATCATCCTCCTCATCATCATTATTACCATCATCATCTTCATGACCACCACCACCACCATCATCATTATCATCATCACATCATCATCATCATTATCATCATCACATTATCATCATCATCATCATCATCATCACCATCACCACCACCACCACCACCACCACCACCACAACCATCATCATCATCATCATCAACATAATCCTCATCATCATCAACATAATCATCATCACCACCACCACCACCACCACCACCATCCTCCTCCTCCTCCTCCTCCTCCTCCTCATCATCATCATCATCATCATCATCATCATCATCATCATCATCATCATCATCACCATCACTACCACCACCACCACCACCACCACCACCACCATCATCATCAACATAATCATCATCATCATCATCATCAACATAATCATCATCACCACCACCACCACCACCACCATCACCACCACCACCACCACCACCACCACCACCACCACCATCCTCCTCCTCCTCATCATCATCATCATCATCATCATCATCATCATCATCATCATCATCACCACCACCACCACCACCACCACCACCACCACCACCACCACCACCACCACCACCATCATCATCATCACCACCACCACCACCACCACCACCACCACCACCACCACCACCACCCTCCTCCTCCTCCTCCTCCTCATCATCATCATCATCATCATCATAGTTTTTGTAGTTGCTCTTGTGGTCTTCATCATCACCACCCTATCACTTATTATGACTTAGGTGGGTTCGATCCTGAAATATTCTAAAGGAAAACGAAAGAAGATTTTTTTTTTTCTTTTTTTACGTGCACAGAAAAAAAAGCCATATATCTTTTAACGCTTCATTTTAATCTTCGAAAAAATGTACTCCACGGTAGAGGCAAAAGTTTTCTCCCTATCATATATAGTATTCTCCAGTCCACCTTACTCTGATGACTTTGTGTTGTTACTGTAGTTCTAGCAGTAGTAATAGTAGTAGTAGTAGTGGTGGTGGTGGTAATAGCAGCAGTAGTAGTAATAGTAGTAGCCAGTGAGGTGATAGATAGATATATAGAGAGATAATTAGGGTAGATAGATTGATAGGTAGACGAGGGAAAGAAATAATCATACAATTAAAGGAGATTTCAACGTCATCATGAAGGCATCTTGATATATTCTTAAACCGTCCTCAGGTAATGTATAAAGTTGCTATGTTTGTCCTTTTGTTTTCGCTTATAATGCTGCCAAATCCTATAAAGGCAAACTACTGTAGAATGACTTAACCCTTTCATTATCGGGGCAGCTCTAGTACGCCGTGATTGCTGACGACAGGCGATTTGATATAGGTTGGAGAGTCGTCGTCTCTAGCGATTTATTTCTGGATATGGCGGGTTAATATCGTTTTGTACACTGTTCCTGAGAGTATGGCGATATTGGATGGATTTATGTAACAAGGAAAAGGGTAATAAGGTGTAACAGGCAGAATAAATCGCTTAGGAAGAGGTGTTATTGAGCTTCCATAGCCGACAAGACAACGGGGTTTAGAGGGTTAAAAATGTCCACAGTTTGCTAGATATAAAACCCACACCCATGGCATCGCAGACAGAGAGGCGAACACGATAACCACAGAGTCCCCATGGCTCCTGAGGGAATTAATACGTCCCCAAATGTTTAATATACCAGCACGTCCCTAGTGACTGCGTACGGGGTCCTTAATTCCAGGTAAAAAAAAAAAAAAGGTGAAGGCTTGTCATTTAAAGCCCTACCAATTAGCCAACTCAAAGGACCACAGGTGTTTTTTTTTTTTTTTAGGCAACTGAGCTGTGGGGGAACTGATGAGAGAGAGAGAGAGAGAGAGAGAGAGAGAGAGAGAGAGAGTGTGTGTGTGTGTGTGTGTGTGTGTGTGTGTGTGTGTGTGTGTGTGTGTGTCCTTTGTATTTATGAACTTAGTCATTCTAATTTTCTTCACATTTCCTCTTACCCCATATGTGTGTGTCGTTTACCTCTTCATTATCTCTCTTCTTCATCCAATTTCCTTTGACTCATTCTTCAGAAGTGTAGCATATTTTTCTTCACATCTTCGTTCTCCGAGGCTTATTGTTTGTTTTTTTAGTTAGTTGTTTTCCGGGGAGGGGCACTAACCCTCCGCCAACCCTTTTAGTCGCCTTTTACGACAAGCAGGGATACTGGGGGAGTATTCTTGAAAACCCCCCCTACCCCCACACACAAGTCAAGAGTGAGAGCAGTGGAAATGAGTTATTTAAGAGGAGCCAGTGGAGTCACATGGAGAGACAGGCTGACGAATGAGAATATAAAGGAGCGTTGTGGTGTTGATGTGGATATGATAGGAAGCGTTATGAGGAACACACTGAGGTGGTTTGGCCATGTGGAGAGGATGGAGGGTGAAAGACTGACGAAGAAAGTGTATGTGAGTGAGGTGGAGGGGGGAAGAGGGAGGGGGAGGCCGAGGATGAGATGGAGGGATGGGGTGGAAAGGTATATGAGAGAGGGGGGTGTGAGTTGGGAGCAGGGGAGTGAAATGGCGGGGGACAGGGCGACTTGGAGGCGATTTGTTTGTGGCCACCCCAAACGGGGTTGAGGCGTCTGGCAATAGATAGATAGATAGATCTTCGTTCTCAGCTATCTCATTTCTTGGAGGTTTCAAAGTTCACCACCAACTTTGGCTCTCCCCTCCTCTCACTGATCATCTTTAGGGAGATGCGCTTTTACCAGGTCTCCCCCTCTAGGTTCAATACGTGAACCCAGTGGACTGCAGGCGGAGGTTGCCCCGTTTCCCGCAGTCCACCATCCTCCTTTCGGGGCAGAGTGAGTGAGTGAGTGAGAGTGAGTGAGTTAAGGGACATTTTATACCCGGACAGTGGAGCTACCCCATTAGATCGGCGCCACCCCGTGAAGGTGCTCTCTCCAATACCATAGTGCATTGTAGTGTAGCCTAGCGTAGTGAAGTGAGGTTTAGCATAGCATGGAGCAGTGTAGTGTGGGTAGCAGGGTAGTGTAACGTTGAAGAGTGTATTGTAGCAAGTTTACAGATAGCACAGTGGTAGTATAGCATAGTGTAGTATTGTGTAGCATACCAGAGCAGGGGATATTGTATTGTAGCATAGCATAGCGTAGGACAACATAGCATACTGTAGTTTAGCAAGGCAGTGTAGGTTAGTGTTGCGTAGTGTATCATGTCACCTCGTAATTGAGTATAGCATAGCATAGGACAACATAGCATAGTGTAGCGTAGCAGTGTAGGTTAGTGTAGCGTAGTGTAGCATGTCACCTTGTAATTGAGTATAGCATAGCACAGGGCAACATAGCATAGTGTAGCATAGCAGTGTAGGTTAGTGTAGCATGTCACCTCGTAATTGAGTATAGCATAGCACAGGACAACATAGCATAGTGTAGCGTAGCAGTGTAGGTTAGTGTAGCATAGTGTAGCATGTCTCAGTGTATTAAAAGTATAAGCGAGGTACAGTGCGGTCCTCTTTCAATTTCCCTTCCCTCTTCTCCTACCCAAAGTTTGGTTCAATTTGCCGTGAAGATGGAGTGGTGGGGGATGGAGGGAGAGAGAGAGGGGAGAAAAAAGAAAAACAGGGGGGGGGTTATGGAGGAGTTAAGAGGAGGACAGAAGGTGGAGAGGGAAGAGGGAGGAGAGAGGGAGCAAGAGGGGACGAGGAGGAAAAAGTAGATGGGTGGGGAAGGAAATAGGAGGAGAGGGTATGAGGAATCGGGGTGGAAAGAAAAGAAAGGGGAGAGAGAGAGGGGAGAGGGAGAAAAGAGAAGCTGAGGAGAGGGAGGAGAGGAGAGAAATGGGGAGCAAAGAGGGCAGAGGAGGGAAGGAGAGAAAGAGGGAGAGGGGAAAAGAGGAGCTAGAGGGAGGAGAGGGAAGGGGAGAGGAAAAAGGGGGTGAGAGGTGAGGGGAACAAAAGAGAGAGAGGGAGGAAAAAGAGAGCGAGAGGAGGCTTACATGCTCTTTAGCTCTGCACCTCGTTTCTCTTTCTCTCTCTCTCTCTCTCTCTCTCTCTCTCTCTCTCTCTCTCTCTCTCTCTCTCTCTCTCTCTCTCTCACATAATACTCCTGTACTGTCATTTCTTCTCGAAGGAAATTGAAGAAAAAAGTACACAAATCTTCCATGTTCTTTTGTGCTTCCTGCAAGAACAAATAATAGGACAAGAATTTATTATTATTATTATTATTATTATTTGTGAGTCAACAAAACAAAGACTTAACTTGCTGCATCAAATGCCTAACTATAAAGATCTGATCATTGCAACCACGTCCCTTTCTAAAACCAGCCTGTTCATCCCTCAGAATACCCTCAACCACCGGCTCCAACCTATTTAACAACACTCTACTGAAAACTTTCAAAGCTATCGGTGACAAAGAGATTCCCCTCCAATTACCACATTCACTCAGGTCTCCTTTCTTCGGAACTTTAACAATTACACCATTCTTCCAAACTGATGGTAGTAACCCCGTCACCCATATCTTATTGAATAGCTTGGTCAAGATCATTATTAATCTATCCCCCTCCACTTTAAACATTTCCGGAAATAAACCATCCTCCCCTGGTGCCTTATTATTCTTTAACTGTTTTACTGCTTTCTCCACTTCTGCAAGCCTCAACTCTCCTGTTTCTATATTTAAATCTTCCTGAGCAGACGGTATATCCTCTTCTGGTGGTATTGGTCTATTAAGAACTGTCTCAAAATGCTCTTTCCTTCTATTTTTAATATCTCCATCTTTGGTCAATAAATTTCCTTCCCTGTCTCTAACTGGTATTTCCTTGCGTTTACCTGCATTACCACTCAGTTCTCTAATCGATTCATATGCTATTCTTTGACTCTGTCCATCATTTTTGTTTATTAAGATTTCAGTCTCTGCAACCTTTTCATCCACACATCTTCTTTTATCTCTCCTAGCTAACCTTCTTACTTCTGAATTCAAACTCCAGTACGCAGCTCTTGCTAATTCAATCTCTCGTTCATCAACGCATTGCAACTCACTCCTCAATTTAGCCTCACCTCTCTTTTTTATCATATCCCACGTTTCCTCTGATATCCATTTCTTTCTCCTGAAGCTATGTCTCCTTCCAATCGTACATTCAGCAGTCTCATGCAAAACTTTGTTCACATCCTCCCACATCTCATCTACACTTCTCTCCCCCTCTTCCAACGTTTCCAACACCAAAAACCTATTTCTGCATTCTAATCTGAATTCCTCCTTTTCTTCTCCTTCCCTTCTAAGCTTAACAATATCGTATCTACCAACACCAGATTTTTCCTTCTTCTGATTTTTAAGTTTAAACCTTATTTTTGCAATGCTGAGTTGATGGTCACTACCAATATCCGCTCCCCGTTTAACATGAACATCTAGCAGAGAACTTCTATGCCTCCTACTGATAGCGATGTGATCAATCTGATTTTTATATTTTCCACACGGCGACACCCATGTTGTCTTGTGTATATTGCAATGCTGAAAGAGTGTGCCCCCGATGACTAAGTCATTTGCTAGACAGAAGCTTCCAAACCTCACTCCGTTTTCACTCATCCTACTACCAACTCCCATCTTACCCATACATGCCTCAAATCCCTCATTTGAACAGCCCATTACTGCATTAAAGTCTCCAACGCAGATCAAAACATCATGTCTAGGTACCCTTCCTACTCCTTCTTGCAACTTTTCATAAAATGTGTCTTTCCTTTCATCGAGTGCATCATTAGTAGGTGCATAACACACAAACAGACTGATGTTGCCATGATTTGATTTAAACCGTGCGTATAACAATCGCTCATCTATAGGATCCCACTCACATAAAGCTGCATTTGATGCAGCAAGTTAATGAAATGAGAGTACCGTTAAGTCTTTGTTTTGTTGATTATGAAAAGGCTTTTGATAGTGTTTCGAGAGAGACTATGGGGAAGATCATGAGACATTATGGAATACCAGAGGAGTTTGTGAGGGTCATTATGAACATGCATGAGGACACATTTTGTAAAGTGATGGTTGATGGTTGTCTTAGTGATTCGTTTGAAGTCAAGTCCGGAGTAATTCAAGGTGGTGTTCTATCGCCTTTACTATTTATATTGGTCATTGATTACATTATGAAACGCGTTGGAACAGAAACCGGTGCAGGTATACTTTGGGGAGAGAACAGGAAACTTTTTGATTTAGATTATGCGGATGATATAGTTTTGATTTGTGATGGGCCAGAAGAGATGCAGAGAGTGTTGGACTGTTTGGTGAGTGAAGGTCGCAAGGTGGGTTTGGTTATTAATTGTGGAAAAACTGAAATAATCAATATGAATATGGAAAATGCGCAGGAATGTGTAATTGAAGGTATGGTTGTAAAGCAAGTTGATAGGTTTAAATATTTAGGTACTTATTTAGCCAAGGATGGTTCTTTGAACTTTGAATTCCAGGAAAGGTTAAAGAAGGCTAATCAGGCAATGGGAATGCTTAAAAATATTTGGAATAATAACAATTTCTCTGTGCATACAAAAATCAAAATTTATAAGGTAATGGTTAGGAGTATCTTAATTTATGGACACGAGTCTTGGTACAGCACAGTGACTATGGAAAATAAATTCTTGGTGTTTGAAAATAAAGCACTTAGAAGAATATTAGGAGTTAAGTGGTGGGAAAGGATACCAAATAGTAGAATTAGAGAAATAACGGGAGTGCAGCCGATCGATGAATATGTTAGATTCTCACGATGGAAGTGGCTAGGACATGTGTATAGGAGACAGGGAATAGTACGAGGTACACCAGGGTGGGTGGCACTTGGTAGGAGAGGTAGAGGAAGGCCAAAAGAGACGTGGGTGAGGACAATGAGACGGGAAGCTGGAGATGAGTGTTGGGGAGATCTTGAGGAGTTAGCACAAGATAGGATGTGGTGGTGTGAGTTCATCGAGGCCCTATGCATCCCCGAGGGTGCCACAGGAAATGATTGATTGATTGATTATTTGTGAGTACAGGCTCTAAGTAACGGGTTATTAGAGGGAGGTTGACGCTATTGTGACCGAGTAGAGAGAGAGAGAGAGAGAGAGAGAGAGAGAGAGGGAGAGAGAGTTGTTCCGCATCGCTTGTACAGTTTCCTCACTTTTTCCAGAGTGCTGTCTTTTTCTTTCTCCAGCAGTAACCTCTAGAAACTCCCCCTCCTCTCTCTCTCTCTCTCTCTCTCTCTCTCTCTCTCTTTATATATCTCATTCTGTTCTTTATGCTTGCAATTTACCCTATCCCTTCTCTCCCTTAATATCCCTTTTCTCCTTTACCTCCGACTCATTCTCTCCACTATCCTGCCTCTCATCTCATTCCTCCCTCTCTATTCTCCCTTCCCCCCTCTTCTTTTCTCTTTCCTCTTTCCTCCCCCTTCTCTTACTTCTCCTTCTCTCTCTTCTATCATTTTCTCTCCTATCTCATTTTCTTAATTATCTTTCCTTGTTTTCTTCTCTCCCTTTCTCTCTTTCTTTCCTTCCCCTCCCTTTATCTCCCCATCTTCTTTCCCTTCTCCTCTTCCCCCTCCTTCGTTTCTCTCCCACTCATTTCCTTTTCTCCTCCCTTTTTCCCACCTTTCTGTCCTCCTCATCCCCTCCTCTTCTGTCCTCCTTTCTGTCCTCCTCATCCCCTCCTCTTCTGTCCTCCTTTCTGTTTCCTCTCCCTTCTTTCTTTCCCTCACCGCTTCTTCGTCTCTCTCTCTCTCTCTCTTTCTTTCTTTTTTATTTTACCTCACCATTCGTCTTCTTTACCTCCTGTCTTCACTCCTGTTTCTTCTTCCCTCTTCTGCCTTCCTCGCCTGCTCATTTCCTGGCCTTCTTATTCTTTCTTTTTTCCTCCTCTCCTTTCCCCCACCTCCATCATCCCTCATTATTTGTCCTGTCCATTTTCCGCTCTTTCTCCTCACCTCTCCTCTCCTCTCTTTTTCTCTCCTCTCCTCTCCTCTCCATTCCTTTCCTTTCCTTTCCTTTCATTTCGTCTCCTCTCCTCTCTCCAGTTTCATCCCTTCTCCCCTCTCCTTTCCTCCCTTCCATTTCCTCCCTTTTATTCAAACTTCCTCCCCGTTCATTCTTTTCCTCCTTCTCTTTCCATGCCCCCATTCTGTTTCTCTCTGCTTCTCTTTCCACTCCTCAATATGCTTTCCATTCTTTTTTGTCTTTTTTTTATTGTTTTCTTATTCCTCTTTTTCCTTGAATGTATATTAGTATTTCTGTTTCTTTTCATCTTACCTTAAAATGTTGGGACTGTAGCCTAACCCAACGCCCTTACGCTCCTGAAGGTGCAAAAAAGGATTGGATGTGGATGGGTGTATGGATGGATGGATGGATGATGGATGGATAGTTATTGGATTGATGGATGGTGCATGGATGGATGGGTGGATGGATGGATGATGGATGGATGGTGGATGGATAGTTATTGGATGGATGGATGGATGGATGGTCGGCCTCTGCTCTCGTCCCCCTCCTTGCTTCCCTTATCTACCCCTCCCCTCCCAACACCTCATCTGTCTCCCCTCCCCTCCACCACTCTTCTCACACACTTACTTTGTTTCCCCTCCCCTCCCCTCTCTTCCCCTCCCCTCCCCTCCCCTCCCCTCCCCTTTCCTTCCCTCCCCTCCCTTCCCACTGACCAGGAGTTTTCAATTACAACTTTATGCGTTTGTGGGAAGTTACTGATGGAGGAAGGGAAAAGGGGAGGGGGAAGGGAAGGAGGGGAGGGGAGGGGGGGGAGAGAGGTGAGGGATAAGTGTTGGGAAAGAGGGGAGGGGGGAGGGAGGCTGAGGGAAGTGGGATGGATATTTGAGAGAGAGAGAGAGAGAGAGAGAGAGAGAGAGAGAGAGAGAGGGAGGGAGAGAGAATTCTTGACTAATTTTTCCATTCTGCTCCTTTCCCTCTCTCTCTTCCCTCATACCTCCCATCACATCCTGCCATCCTTCATCTCCTCCTCCTCCTCCCTCTCATTTCTCCTTCCTTCCCCATTACGGAAGATGAAATTATTGGTTGCTTATGACGTCACCAGTCTATAAACTTTTCCCAGCACCAAAATTCTTAAAAAAAAAAAAAAAAAAAAAAAAATTAGATCCTGTTTATGAAAAAGTGCATTACATTTTTGTCGTCTGTATTATTATTATTATTATTATTATTATTATTATTATATTATTTTTGCTACTCCCCCCCTCTCTCTCTCTCCCCCGAAAAAATGTTTCGTCATCGCACTGAAAGGGTTTAACAGTTTGAATTTTTTTTGGGGGGTTGGCCCCCCCAGTGTGTGCTTTCGATAAAAAGTGATGATAGTGGTGATGATGGTGATGATGATGATGATGAAGGTTGTGGTGGTGGTGGTTGTGATGGTGAAAGTGGTGGTGGTGATGATGGTAATGATGATGAAATGATGATGATGATGATGATTGTAATAAAAAATAATTACATTACACTAATATTAATAATAAAATGTAATGGTAAAAAGAAAGCAGGGTAATAACAGTGAGCAAGAAAGAGTGGAGCGTGATAGGATTTGGGGGGGGGTGAGAAAGAGTGGGTGGGGGGAGGGAAGGGAGGGGAGCAGGGAGGGGGTGACAGGGGGGAACAGGAAGGAAGTGTGAGGGTGGGGGGGGGCAATTAGGATGCTAGGGGGGGCAGGGAGTTGGTAGTGGGCAAGTAGGGAGAATGAAAGGGGGAACAGGGAGGATGTGGCAGGGATGAGCAGGGAGGATGATAAGGGAAAAGTAAGGAGGGTGACAGGGGGAGCAGGGAGGGTAATAGGGGGTGAGTAAGGAGGATGGCAGGGGGTGTGGAGGCATGGGGGGGTACAGGGGGTTAAGGTGTGTGTGTGTGTGTGTGTGTGTGTGTGTGTGTGTGTGTGTGTGTGTGTGTGTGTGCGTGTGTGTGTGTGCTCAAGTGTGGTATTACTAGTGGCAGGGGTAAGACTGATGGTTCTCTCTCTCTCTCTCTCAATGTTAGTAGTGTGTTTGTGGAAGATTATTGTGTGTGTATGTGTGTGTGTGTGTGTGTGTGTGTGTGTGTGTGTGTGTGTGTGTGAGAGAGAGAGAGAGAGAGAGAGAGAGAGAGAGAGAGAGAGAGAATGACGCCAACGGGAAGTGACTGTATGGACACTGTGTAGCAACATACGCTGAAGGTCACGTAATTAGCTTCTCAAGGATGTGTGGCGTTGGTGAGGTGAAGCCAACTCTGTGTGGTGGAGGAGATTAGTCAAGTGTGAGGTATGAGGTATGAGGAAATGCCACGTGTAAGGTAGGAGATGTGAAATATAAGGTAGGAGGGAGTTTGAGGTGTGGGGTATATGGTGAAAAGTGTGGTAGTAAAGTATAATGAGGTATGAGGGTGTGGAGGTGTGAAGAGGTGTGAGGTATGAGATGGAAAGGGTGAAGTATGAGGTATGTGGGTGTGGTATTAGGAAGTTTGAGGTGTAAGGTGTGAGGTATATGGTGAAAAGTGTGGTATAAGGTATCAGGAGGTATGAAAATGTGGGAAGGTGTGAAGAGGTGTGAGGTATGAGATGGAAAGGGTGAAGTATGTGGTATGTGGGTGTGGTAGTAGTAGTGCCAGTAAGAGCGGTAGTAGTAAAGGGTATATTATCTGGGGAGAACCGTCGTCTTTGTTATTCTTTTCTTATACACGTAGCCGAATCGTACCCATAAACAAGAGGTGCCCAGTGTGTGACATCCAGCCTTGTGCAGTTATTATGTTTTATGTTCTTATATTCCTTTCCTTCTACTCTGTCCTGTTCTCTCCTTCCATTTCACTTTCTCCACCTTCTGTCTCTTCTTTCTACGCGATTCTGTCCTGTCCTTCCCTCCTTGTCTCTCCTCCCTTCCATTCCCCTTCCTGTCTTCCATTGCCTCGCCTCCCATTCTCCCCTCTCTCCTCCCTTCCCTGCTCCCCTTTTCCCTCCCCTCCCTTCTGTTCCCCTCCCTCCTCTCCCTGCTGTTCTCTTCCCTCCCGTCCTTGCTCGTCTGTCCCCTCCCCTCCCCTCCCCTCCCTTGCTTCTCCCCCCTCTCTCCTCACCTCTCCCCTTCCCTCACCCAGCCTCATCTAGTCACTTTTTCCCCTCATCAGTGAAAGGCCGCGGAAAATTCTCTCTGACCGAGGGGAAAAGGGGAAGAAAGTAGGAGGGAGGGAGGGGAGGGAAGGAAGGTGAGCGAGGGAAGGGAAGGAGGAGTGGAAATGGGAAAAAGAGGAGAGGGAGGGGAAAAGAGAGATGAAAGGAAAGTAGGAAGGAGGTAGGAGAGGACAGCGGGAGAGGGAGAGGAGAGAAAGTGAATGAAAAGGATGGAAGAGAGAAAGGAAGGGGAGAGGGGAGAGTGGGAAGGGAAGGTACGATGAAAGAGATGGGAGAGGATGAGGAAAGAAGGATTAGTAAAGGAAACTGAAAAGAAGGAGGGAGAGAGTGATAACAGAGAAGGGAGAAGTAGGAAACAGAGGAAGGCGAAGGAAAACAGGGAGAGAGAGAAAAGAGACGGTGATATGAGAGATGGAAGGAAGGAGAAGAAGAGGAGGGAGAGATGAAAAAGGAAGTGGATATGGGAGGAAGAGGGAAGGAGAAAGGAAATGAGGGGAAACGAGAGTAAATTTGGTGCCATTAAGAGAAGAGAGAGGGGAATGATGCAAGCGAAACGGTCGGAGGCGAGGGGGCAATGTAGGAAATAATGGAGGAATTGAGAGAGAGAGAGAGAGAGAGAGAGAGAGAGAGAGAGAGAGAGAGAGAAATAAGGTGCGTGAGGGTAAGAGACAGGAAGAAATGTGGGGAATGAAGGAGGGGAGGAAGGGATGTAAGGAAGAAAGGAGGGAATGAGGCGAGGTAACAGGGGGCGTGAGAAAGAGGGGGAATGAGAGGTGGGGATGAGAGGTATAAGAGTGGAATAAGTGGAATGAGGGGAGGTGACAAGGGGCGTAAGAGAGAGGGGAATGAGAGGTGGGGATGAGAGGTATAAGAGTGGAATGAGTGGAGTTATAAGCGTGGGTCAAAATGGATGATGATGGATGAGGGTGCGAACATTTCTCTCATAACTGGCTGGATACCCCTTCCTCCTCTCTTGTTTAATATTATTCTTTTCTATCCTCCTCTCTCTTTCCCCTGTCTTTCTCTCTTTCTCTCTCTCCCTCTCCTCCCCCCCTGCCCACCTCTTCCATGTATATTTAGCCTCTCTTCTTCCCTGTTCCTCTCTCTCTTTCACTCTCTTCTTTCTTTTCGCTTCGTCTATTCTCCTTTCTTCTTCTCTCTTATCTGAACATTTTCTTTTCTTCTCCCTCTCCTCCTCTCTCTCTCTCTCTCTCTTTCATTCCTTTTCATTCCATTCTTTTCTCTTTTTCCAATTCCTCTCCTCCCATCCTCCTCCACACTTTTTGCTTCCTCCCTTTCCATCTTTTCCCTCCCTCTTCTCTTGCCTCCCTCTTCCTCTCTTCCCTCCCCCTCTTCTTTTTCTTTCCACAACCCACTCTTCAGTTCCCGTCCTCTTCTTCCCTTTGCTTCCTCTCCTCTTCCCCTCCACTTTTCTTCCTACCCTCTTCTCTCTCTCATTTTCTTCCATTTCCTTCTCACACCTGCAACCATATTAATTTTTTCCCTCCTCCTCCTCCTTCTCCTCCCAGTCGTCATCATCATCATCATCATCATCAATTGTTCTCTTCACACTACTTATATGAGTATTTGTTCTACCTTATCCTCTGCTTTCGTCTTCTCTCCTCTCCTCTCCCTTTTCTTTTCTCTCTTCCTCTCATATTTCATTAACTAAGAGAGAGAGAGAGAGAGAGAGAGAGAGAGAGAGAGACATCACCGGTCTGAAATGGTTAAGTGGGACCCAGCACCGAGTGGGGCGGAGGCTCAAGGGACACCGCCTAAACTTTTTCCCCACCCTGGCGGAATCGTGACCCGCCAGAGTTACCATGGACTGATTTTAGGCCGGGGACGACTATCTTAACCTGAGGACAATCTTTTGGCCTTCAACTAGAATTAAAAAAACAAAAAAGAAGGATGGAAAGTGTTAATAGCCAAAAAAAAAAAAAAAAAAAAAAAATTGGGACTGGAAGTGTTAATATCTTCAACCCGAAAACGTAATTACACTATTGGGCGGAGTGAGAGTGTACGTGCTCACTGTCTGTCTGACTGTCTGTCGTGTCGGTCTGTCTTGTCTGTCTGTCTGTCTGTGTCTGCTGGTTTGTTTGTGTCTGTCTTGTCTGTGTCTTGTCGGCCTGTCCTGTCTGTTTGTTTGTCTGTCCCTGTGTGGCTGTGTGGCCAAACTTGGTGGAAGGGTTGAAGGTTAGACAAGACGTTGACTTTTTTTTGTTTCCCTTGTCTCTTCTTCTTTCTTTACCTTTTTTTTTTTTTTTTTTTTCTTCACAGTAGGTCAAAGGGCAAGGTAGTAGCTAGAGGTCAACGTATTCAGGTCCGATCCAGTTCAGGCCCATACTTGGTGAGGTGGTTGAGGGCAAGGCAAGACGAAGGGATTCCATTTTGAGAAGAAGTCAGAGATCGAGGGCACAGGGAAGAGTCTAATGTTTAATCCAATCATTCTGACTTTTTTTTTTTTTTTAAGATTTGGACCAGTCGTTGTGGAAAGGTTAGGGGTCAGTCAAAGGTTAACAGATTTATTTTTTATTTATATATTTTTTTGTGACTAGGTTCCTGGCAGCAGTGAGTGGAGGAGCTTGTACCTTGTCTTCTCTGAACGAAAAAAAAAAAAATGAAAAACTGGAATAAACTGTGACACGTCCTGTTGCTGAAAGTGTGTGTGTGTGTGTGTGTGTGTGTGTGTGTGTGTGTGTTTGAGTGCAAGTATGTGTGTGTGTTTGTATTTTGTGTGAGAGCTTCGTAGAGTGCAGGTGTGTGTGTGTGTGTGTGTGTGTGTGTGTGTGTGTGTGTGTGTGTGTGTGTGTACAGGGACAAATGCCTCCTTCCCTCAACGTCCTCTCCACTGCACCTCATTTGTCTCCAGGCACTGAGGGAGGGAGAGGAGAGAGATAAGCAGGGAGGGAGGGAGGGACGGAGGGAGCAGGAGGAGGGAGATATGCAGGGAAGAAAGGAAGGAAGGAAAGTAGGCAGGTAGGTAGGTAGGTAGGAAGGATGGAAGAAAGGAAGGAAGGATGGAAAGAAAACGTTGGTGAAGGAAAATGCATGAATGAATGAATGAAGGAAGGATGGTGGGAAGGAAGGAAGGATAGTGGGAAGGAAGGAAGGAAAAAAGAAGGGAAAGGAAGGACGGGAGTGAGAGGAAAGGAGGGAAGGAAAGGAACGAAGGAATACGAGAGAAGGAGGAAAGGAAGCAGAGAAGGAGGATTTGAAATTGAAAGGGAGGGACAAGGATGAAGACATGTAAAATGGGGAGGAAGGATGGAAAGAAGGAAGGAAATAGGGAAAGAAATGAGGGAGGGAGAGAGATACGGAGGAGTGAAGGAGGGAAGGAGCAAGATGGGAAAAAAAATTGGGGAGGGAGGGAAGGTGAGAGGAGAAGAGGGAGGCTAATGGATAAAAAAAAGGAAGGATGGGAGGGGTGAGTGCAGGATGTAAGGAAGAAAGGGCTACATGAGAAGGGGGAAAGTGTGTGTGTGTGTGTGTGTGTGTGTGTGTGTGTGTGAGAGAGAGAGAGAGAGAGAGAGAGAGAGGGGGGGGTGGAGGTAATCAGCATGAGAGGGTGGGAATAAGTGACTAATAGGGGTGAAATGGGAGTCAAGATGAGGTGCAAATTGGTCTGCCGTGTGACTATCTCTCTCTCTCTCTCTCTCTCTCTCTCTCAGTATTCTAACATTTTGCTTCTTGATTATAAAATAGGCAAAAATTTTAAAGTCCCTCGTATATGATTCAGAGAGAGAGAGAGAGAACTGGGTAAATCATATATTGCTAAAATGTCAGTTACGAATAAAATCAGTTTCTTGAAGGAATTAAATGAAAGTGGATGAAAGAAACAAGTTGTGTACATGTGGATGGGAGAGTGGATGAAGAAGGATGATTTGGTATAGCTATAATCATTTCTTATGTGAATTTTATAATGTAGTTTCATATTATTGTGTATTTATTGCTTGTTGTATAATTTCTGTGCTTATATTCATTATTTTTCACGTTCCTTTTTGTCTTTTTTTTTTTTTCAGGTGAGTGTGAATGGGAGTTACGTGTCCTGTGGCTTCGTAAGTTACAATACATTCTTTTCACTAAGCCAGACGTCTGCGGTAAGTGTTGATCTTAAGTTACAATATTCCCTTTACACTTTGCGAGACATCTGTGGTTAGAGTGTTGATCGTAAGTTACAATATTTCCTTTACACTTTTGCTAGACATTTGCGATTTGTTTGTTGTTATGGATCGTAGGTTACAATTTATACGGTATGTGTGTGTGTGTGTGTGTGTGTGTGTGTGTGTGTGTGTGTGTGTGTGTGTGTGTTTCACTCATCCAGATATCTATGGTAACTTTGGTGAGGCATCCTGTTACAATATTTCCTTTATATGTAGGTCAAAATAAATGATGTTTGGGATTGACGGACATAAGAAGTTGTTGTGGAAGGTCGCTTGATTTATGAGAGTTGTATTTATTATTATTATTATTATTATTATTATTATGTGGTGTTTTTAGTAATTGTACATGCTTTCAACTGCTACTGGTACGTCATGGAAAGGCTGACAGACGGACATACAGACGAACAGGCAGACGCGACCAAAAACATTACCCTACTCCCTATGCGGAGGTGGCTTGATTGATTGATTGATTGATTGATTGATTGTGTGTGTGTGTGTGTGTGTGTGTGTGTGTTGAAAGTTATGATTTTCTCGTAGATTAGACACCCACTCTGTTTCTTACAACTGGTAGAGAGAGAGAGAGAGAGAGAGAGAGAGAGAGAGAGAGAGAGAGAGAGAGAGAGAGGAAGTGAAGGGAGGGAGAGAAGGATGTACCCAGGTTTTTACTTCCATTTCGTCCCTGGCGTCTCATCTTCCCCTTCCTCCTCTCTCACTTTCTTTTTTCATAGTCTTCCTCCTCTCTCATTTTCTTTTCTCACACTCTTCCTCCTCTTCCCTTTCTTTTCTTCTTGTTTCCTCTTCTGTTTCTCCTCTTTCCTCCCATTTCTTCCGCCCTTCCTCTTGCCTTCTTTCATTTCCTGCTTCCCTTCCTTCTGTTTCCTTCCTCGTCTCCTCTTCCTCGTCTCTCTTTTGTGTTCAACTTACTCTTCGTCCTCTTTCTGTGCCTCCTCTTCCTCTTCTTTTTCTCCCCCCTTCTTTGCTCTCATTTCTTCTCCCCTTTCTCCTCCTCCCTTACTTTTCCTCCTTCCCTTCCTTCTCTCCTCTTCCTTGTATGTCTTTTATTATTTTTTCCTACCCTTCCTCCTCTTCTCTCTCTGTTCCTCCTCATCCTCTTCTTTTTCTCCTCCCGTTCTCCCTTCTCCCTCACTTTCTCTCTTTTCCTTCCTCCTCTTTCCTTCCTTCCCTCCACTTCCTATATGTCCTGTATTTTCTTCCTGCCCTTCCCCCTACTTCCCTCTCTTCCTCTTTCTCCTCCATTTCCTCTCTTCCTCCCCTTCTTCCCATTTTTCTCTTCTCTTTCTTCTTCTCTTCCCCTTCCTCTTCGTACCTTCCTTCACCTCCTCCCCTTCTTCCTCTGCCTGTTTCTCTCCCCATTAATTTTTCTCCCCTCATTTTCCTCCCCTTCTTCCTCAAATTGTTTCTCTCCCTGACAATACCTCCCTCCCCCTCTTGGGGATCTTTGCTCTCTCTCTCTCTCTGCTTCTTTTTCTATTCCCATTCCCTTATTTTTCATTGCCCCCCCGTCCCCTCCCTCCCCCTTCTCTCTCTCTCTCTCTCTCTCTCTCTCTCTCTCATTTCCCCTAACTACGTGTCCAGCTCTCGTCATTAATTGCATCGATCAGTCAAAGGGAGAAGAGAAGTGACTAGTGGAATTGTAAAGGATAGAAGTTTGAAGGAATTGAAGTTAGAGAGAGAGAGAGAGAGAGAGAGAGAAAGACAGAGATCAAGGTTTTTAAAAGTCATAGTTAATTCACTTCCTGGCCTCACTTTCCCCTCCCCTCTCCCTCCCTCCCTCCCTCCCTCCCTCCCTCCCTCTATCTCTCTCTCTCTCATACCCATACCCTTCTTCCTCAGCTCCCAACATTTCCTCCCTCCTCCTCTCCCCTATCCCCTACTCCATCCCCCAGCTCTCTCCTCCTCTCTCTCTCTCCCTTCTTTATCACCCCTTCCCCCTATTTATCACCCCTCCCCCTATTTATCACCCCTCCCCCTTCCTTCTTTATCACCCCTCCCCCTTCCTTCTTTATCACCCCTCCCCCTATTTATCTCCCCTCCCCTGTTTATCACCCCTCTCTCTTCTTTATCACCCCTCCCCCTATTTATCTCCTCTCCCCCTTCAGTCTTTATCATCCCTCCCCCTATTTATCTCCCCCCCCCTCCTCTCCCCCTCCCCACGTAACTCCGGCACGGGCGTCCCTTTAAAACTTCAGGTGCCAGCCAGGTGTTTTAATTAGCTGGGAAAATGAGAGGGAGAGGGTTAAGGGGAGCAGAGGGATTCACGGAGGGATTAAGAGGGATTGAGGAGGGATTGAGTGGGATTTAAGCATGAAAGAAGCTAGGGAGAAAATGGTGAAGATATTAAAAGGACTGGAGAGGGATTTGAAGAGGATTAAAGAGGATTTGAGCAAGCAGATTAAGGAATGAGGATTGGTAGAGGGATTTCATAGGGATTAAGAGGGATGGAGAGGGATTCAGAAGGATTAAGGGGGAATTGAAGAGGATTAAAATAAAGAAAAGATGATAGGAAGAGGAAGAGATATCATAGGGGATTAAGAGGGATGGAGAGGGCTTCAGAAGGATTAAGATGGATTTGAAGAGGATTTAAGAGGATTAAAATGAAGAAAAGAGGAAAGGGAGAGGGATTTAAGAGGGTGTTAAGAGGGATGGAGGGGGATTGAGAAGGACTTAGATGGATTTGAAGAGGATTTGAACTCGTAAAGAAAAAGATTGGGGGATTTTAGAAGATTAAAGATGGATTGAGAGGGAGTGAGAGGGATTTAAGAGGGTTTTGGAAAGATTGAGTGGGTTTGAGTAATTCTGAGAAGGATGTAAATATAACGTAATACAAATAAGTCGGATTGCGGAAGATGTTGAGGGAGATGGAGTGGTAGGAAGAGGGATTGAGGAGGGATTGATGTGGATTTTAGGATTGGGGTTTCATATGTTAAAGAGGGATGGAGTGGGAGGGAGAGGGAATGGGGAGGGATTGAGGATTTAAGAATTACAGGGATTTCAGAAGACGGTGATGGGGATGGAGTAGGAGGGAGAGGGAGTGGGGAGGGATTGATCTGGATTTAAGAAGGATAGGGATTTCATATGTTAAAGAGGGATGGAGTGGGAGGGAGAGGGAGTGGGGAGGGATTGATCTGGATTTAAGAAGGATCGGGATTTCATATGTTAAGGGGGATGGAGTGGGAGGGAGAGGGAGTGGGGAAGGATTGATCTGGATTTGAGAAGGATTGGGAAGGATTGAAAAGGATTTGTCTATGAGAACAAACAGATAATAAGGTAATCAAATTGCAATACGCGCCTTGTAATGGATATTCTATTATTTTGTGAAGGATTAAATGGATTTCTGATTTTTTTTCTTCCTATTTTTTTTTTTTTGTATTTTTTTCTTCCTATTTTTCTATTTTTTCTTCCTTTTTTTCTTTTTTCTTCCTTTTTCTTTTTTCTTTTTTCTTCCTTTTTTCTATTTTTTCTTCCTATTTTTTCATCCGATTTTTCTATTTTTTATTATTTTTTTCTTCCTATTTTTCAGTTTTTTCTTCCTATTTTCTTCGTATTTTTCTTTTTTCCTCTTTTTATATTTTTTCTTCCTTTTTTTTCCTTCGTGTTTTCTGTTTTTCTTCCCTGTTTCTATTTTTTTCTTCATTTTTCTTCCTTTTTTCTATTTTTCTTCCTTATTTTTCCTTTTTTCTTCCATATTTTTCTTTTTTTCTATTTTTCTTCCTTATTTTTCCTTTTTTCTATTTTTCTTCCATATTTTTCCTTTTTTCTATTTTTTCTTCCTTATTTTTCCTTTTTTCTATTTTTCTTCCTTCTTTCTTCCTGTTTCTATTTTTCTTCCTGTTTCTATTTTTCTTCCTATTTTTTTATTTTCTTCCGTTTTTCTTCCTATTTTTTTTCTTCCTTTTTTCTTTTTATATTTTTTCTTCCTGTTGCTATTTTTCTTCCTGTTTTTCTGTTTTCTTTTTTCTTCCTATTTTTCTATTTGTCTTCCTATTTTCTTTCTATTTTTCTTCCTTTTTTCTTCCTGTTTTTCTATTTTTTCTTTATTCTTTTCTTCCTAATTTTTGGTTTCTTTTTCTTCTGTTTTTTCTTTTTCTTCTTTTTTTTCCTCCTGTTTCCTTTCCTTCAACAATTTTCCCACCTCTAGCCTTCCTCTGCCATCCCCCATTCCCTCCACACTCCCTCCCTGTCGTCCTCCGATTTCTCCCTTGCTTTCCTCCCTCCTTATCCTACACCTCCTCCCTTCCTATCCCTCCCTCCCTGTCATCCTACGCATCCTCCCTTCCTGTCCTCCCTCCCTGTCCTCCTACTCTTCCTCCCTCGCTGTCCTCCTACTCTTCCTCCCTCGCTGTCCTCCTGCGCTTCCTCCCTTCCTATCCACCTTGTTCACTCTCTCCTCACTGATCGTCTTTTTTTTTTCTCGCCCACTTTTTCTTCTCCCTTTCCCTCCTCTCTGTTCTTCTCTCTCCCTTTCCCCCCTGGCTAATCTTCTCTCTCCCTTTGCCTACTCCCTTCACTCCTTTACCTTTTCCCTTTGCCCATTCATCAGCTTGCCTTTTTCTCCCCATTTCTTCCCTGACTCCCACCCTTTTCAGTTTCCCTTCCACTATCTCCCCATTCCAAACCCTGTCTCCCCTGCCCCTCTCCTTTCCCCCTTCCTCTCCCCTCCCCTCTCATCTCCCCCGCCACCCCTCCCTCCCCCCCGCCACCCCTCCCTCCTCCTCTTTATCCTCCCCCCCATAACTTTGACACGGGCGTCTCTTTAAAACTTGAGGTGCCAGCCAGGTGTTTTAATTAGCGGGGAAAATGAGGGGGGGGATTTAGAGGGGGGAGGGGGAGGCGTGGAGAGAGAGAGAGAGAGAGAGAGAGAGAGACTGATTTCAGAGGGATTTAGACCGGGGGAGGAATACTGAGGGGGGATTAGGAGGAAGGGAGGGAGATTTTAGGGGGATTTAGAAGAGAGGGAGGAATATTGGGAGGGATTAGGAGGAAGGGAGAAACATTTGAGAGGGATTTAGAAGTAGGAGATGTTAAGGGGTGGAGAGGGAGCTGGAAGGGATTAATAGGGATGGAGAGGGATTTTGAGAGGGATGGAGAGAGATTTAGGAGAGGGAGGGACTGAGAGGGATTAGGAGGGATGGAGAAGGGACTTAGAAGGGGAAGAGAAGAGATGGAGAGAGCTTGAGAGAGAGAGAGAGAGAGATTGGGAGGGAGTCTAAGGGAGGGATTGATTAGTTAAGGGATGGGAGGGAGAGAGAGGGATTAGGTGGGATAGAGAGAGATTAAAAATGGGTGAGAAGGGAAGGATGTAGAAGTTCTCTCTCTCTCTCTCTCTCTTTCTCTCTCATACTGCATTGCAACTTCGCCCTTTCCCCCCTCCCTCCTCCTTTCTTCCATTCTCTCTCTCTCCCTTCTTTCCTTCCCTGCACCTGTCATCCCCCCTCTTATATTGCCCCTTCTCCCCCTCCTCTCTTTACTTCCCTCCCCCCTCCCTCCCCTCTTCCACTCTCTCCCTCTCCATCTTTCTTTTGCTGCAACCCTCCCCTCCGCCACTCATATTGTTCCTTCTTCCCCTCCTCTCGCCCTTACCCCCTTCCACTACCTCCTCTCTCTACCTCCTGCCTTCCCTCCTTCCTTCTCTCCTCCTTTCTTTACCCCCTTCCTTCTCTCCTTCCTCTCTTTACCTTCTTCATTCTCTCCGCTCCTTATCTCCTTCCACCACCTCCTCACACTGTCTCCTTCCTTCCCCCTCCTCTCTTCTCCCCCTTTCCTCCTCTTCCTCTCCACCCCCCTCCTTTACTCTCTTCCCTTTCCCTCCCCCTCTCTTTACCCCCGTCCTTCCCCCATCATCTCCACCTCCTTCCTTTCCATCCCCCTCTTCCCCCCGTCCTTCCCCACTCCTCTCTTTACCCTCTTCCTTCCCCCTCCTCTCTTTAACCCCTTCCTTCCCCCTCCTCTCTTTAACCCCTTCCTTCCCCCTCTCTCCAACCTCTTCCCTCCCCCTCCTCTCCACCCTCTTCCCTCCCCCTCCTCTCCACCCTCTCCCTCCTCTTCCTCCCCCAGCACTTGAAGACTCGTTACCAGTTTTCTGCCTCCCACGTCCTCGCTTCTTGCTCACATCGCTTACCACCCGCTCAGATTAAGAGGGGGGGGGTCATTGGAGAGAGAGGGGGGGAAAGGGGGGCACTAAGGGGAGTTGGTAAGGGAAATATTGAGAGAGAGAGAGAGGAGACAGAGAGAGAGAGGAATCTAAAAATATATTCACACATATTCCTACAGGCCAAGGAAGCTTTGCAATAACATTTCCTAACCATTTTATTTATGCCTCTCATATACCAGATATACCCCAGACATACTCAAATACACCCAAGCATACCCATATATATCGACAACCAGCTATAATCAAAACACAAATACACACAGTCAGCCAAGAGTGAATTGAAGCACACCCAAGCACACCCAAGCATACCCAAATATATCGACATTTTAACCATGAAAACAAACTCAGACTCACCCAAACACACTCAAACATACCACTTATCCAGGCATATCCAAGTGCCATATTGCTAGTATATCGGGCACTATACCCCTTTCACTTCAACTTGGCCTAAAATTGCCATCTCTCCATCTTCAGTGCTGAGTTGTAACAATAGACTAAAGTAGAATATGATGCTAGTCACGAAGAAGTGTTATGGAGAGGACGTAGAGGCATAGCACTGTCTCTCTGCCTCTGACCTACGTGAAGGAAGTTGCAGTGGGACGAAAATCTAGGCCAAGTTGGTGTAAAAGGACTATAGATCAGGCTGACTGCATATTTCACACACACACACACACACACACACACACACACACACACACACACACACACACACACACACACACACACACACACACACACACACACACACACCTAATTTCTTACGCCTCCTTCCACACCAGAGAGAGAACAAACACAGGGCAAACACGTAAAAAAACACGCGTTAATTAATGTTTTCCTCCTCTTCGTTTTAACTTGGGCAGGTAAACAGCTCCAAAGTTTGCGGGGTCCGGTATTCGCGAGTGATGGGCGGCGCAAAAGTTGGTGGGTGAGTTATGTTCGCGTTGTTGCGGGCACTGGGGCTGAGAGAGAGAGAGAGAGAGAGAGAGAGAGAGAGAGAGAGAGATGTACAAAATTAGCTAAGCAAATCAAAGCTTAAGTATTAAAAGAAATAGATCGATAAATAGATAGGTAGATAGATAGATAGATAGGTAGGCAGTTTGATCTCTCTCTCTCTCTCTCTCTCTCTCTCAATTACCTTTCTCTCGTAATTGCCTCTGCCATTGTGAAGGTGGATTGGCTATGTTTTGTGTGTGTGTGTGTGTGTGTGTGTGTGTGTGTGTAAGAGGGAAATTTTAGTCTACATATATTTTAGTTAATGAGATGATTATTAACATGACCCAAATTAATCGAGAACATTATATCTATACGTATAATTATGCCGTCTTTTATGCCTTATTTATTTAGTGTCATTACCGCCACAGATGTTAAGAAATTTCTGTACAATAACCTAACTGTGATAATGATGTGTTGAGGACTCGTAAATTATGATGTTCTATTTATATTGCAAGATTATATAGCATTAGCAGAGTGGGGGTAGTGAGTGTGAGCTTTGCAGGACATAGCAGGGCAGGGCAGGGCAGGACAAGTTACTCTTGCTCTTGCCTCACCACTAAGCATTGCAGAATAAAAAGGATTCTCACACAAACCTAACTTTTGATGGAGTTGCATTGAAGGTCATAAGCTACAGCATACTTCATCACTGTTGGTTGCAGCTGTGTTGATATTACTGATCGCTGCATGATTTGGGAAGAGAAAAATATTAAACTAATGGTAGATGATATGAGTTTAATAGTTGTTTCTGTTAAGTGAGTTGGGATAATGCTTAAGTGATACATGTTTTGAGCTGAATAATGAGATTTTTCTGTTAAGCGATTTTGGATGATGCTTAAAGTAGATGATATGGAAGCTTAGTGCACGCTGTTACAAACACCTACTATCAAACAAATGCAAAATAATAGTAGGAACCTAATAAGTATTGTTTTTGTTTTTTATGGTTTTGAATTACCGGTAACACTCATGCCATTGTTAAACCTCATCCCGAACAGTAAGAAATGCCGTATGTATGTGTGTGCTACGTGTTTTATGTTACCGAAGCTGTATATAATCATAGGCAACCCTGTTCACCTAGTTTTAGTTTTTTATCTGGAAGTAAATGCTGGTAAACACTAAAATAATTGAGACGTAAATAATTGTTGTTTAGCTTTTACCTGCGAGCGCTGTTAATCAGGGGAGTTATATAGAGACGTGATTGTGTGTGTGTGTGTTTTTTTTTAAGGTTTACGGTATATATCTAAGTCAGTGGCGGAAAACATTCGAGTGATTTTACCTAGAGTGTTTTTTAGCATTTACCTGACTGTAAGTGGAGTGATAGGAGACATAATACTTTGCCTTTAGCTTTTATTTCCGTTTGAGGGCTTGCTGGTAAAAACGATACATATAGCGACGTAGTAGATCGTATATTTTATCACATTTATGGGTAATATCTCAGTGTAAGTGGCAGGTGGTAAACAGTGTAGTGATAGAGAGAGACGTAATAGATTGTGTGGATAACAGCACCATTACCTGCACCCATAAACTCCACGCTGCAGTACCGATAAAACTTAAGTCTCTCATTTCACTCACTAACCTACGCCCACCTCCAGTTTCACCCCACCTCCTGTTTCCCCCATTCATCGTATTTTTCTCCTCCCCCCATTTCCTTCTCCCCTCATTTCTTTCTCCCCCTCCCCTGTTTCCCAGTCTTCCGTCCTCCCTACACCATTCCTATGCCCTTTCTCATTCCGTTCATTTTCTTCCTCCCTCTCTTATTTCCCCATCACCCTTCCCCTATTTCCTTGCCTACCTTTCTCATCCCCCCTCATCTCCCTCCCCTGTACACCTGAATCCTTGCCCCCTTTCCCCCTCCCTCCTTTTATCCTTCCGTTTCCCTATCCTCCTTTTCTCTAATCTTCCCTGCATCCCTCCCTCATCACCTACTCTTCTGCTCCCCCATCTCTTACCATTCCTCCCCCTCCTATCACCCTCCTCCATTTCCCCTCCTACACTTCCCCCCTCCCTCATTTCCCTCCCCACTCCCTCCAGCCTCCTAAGTTCTCTGTTTACTCCTCTCACCATCCTCCCCTTCCCTTTCCACCCCCTCGCTTTCCCCAAATGCTTCAGTCCACTTCCCTCCTTCCTCCTCCTCCTCCTCACTTTCCTTTCTTCCTCCCGACTTTCCATCCTTCTCCCTTCCCCCGTCCCCATTTCCTTCCTTCCCCCTCCTCCCTTTTTCCTTCCTTCCCCCTCCTCCCTTTTTCCTTCCTTCCCCCTCCTCCCTTTTTCCTTCCCCTTCCCCCTTTCACTCCATCCCTCTCCCCACTGTCTTTCCTTCCTCCTCCCCACTTTCCCTCTCCTCAGACTCCCTTCTTCTCCCCTCCCCACGCTCTTTCCTGCTCCTCCTCCTCATTTACTGATCCTATCGTTCCCACTTCCTCCCCTCTCCGCCTAACATCATAAAAATTGAGGATCGAGACTTGATGAATTCAGTACTGGAGAACCAAAGATTTTTATGCACGAAAAATACAAAGTCAGGTCTTTGGGAGTTTAAATAGTAGCAATTAACTCACAGTTTTTTTCTCCTTAACCAATAAATCCTCTCTTAAAACGGGGGAAAAAAAAATCGCGTAACCCTTTAGCTCCCGTGTGTGTGTGTGTGTGTGTGTGTGTGTGTGTGTGTGTGTGTGTGTTGGAGGGTAATTTATTCAGGTGATTCTCTTTGGCTGAGGGAAATCCGTGGAGTCGCTGCCTTAACCTCTTCACTCCCATGACGTCAGTTTTTCATTCATTCCTATTACCTTCAGACGGTTGGTGCTTTCTCCTTTTCATGCAAGGAAGAAGGAACCAAAGGCCAGGAGCCTGTATATTGTTCCTTCAAAAAAAAAAGAAAAGAAAAAAAAAGCCAAATTCAAGAACTGTTCATTTCGAGAGGGAGACGCCTTCATGTGGTGGCACCGTTATAACCAGGCGGCTTCACTGCCTGATTATACGAACGTCCCTCACTTCCTTATCCTCTAAAAGGAGGATGGAGTTTTGCAGAGAGGAATTTAAGCCTGCAGTCCACTGAGTTCACGTTTCACATGAGCATGAGGTTGCAATTACTGTCCTACTACTACTACTACTACTACTACTACTACTACTACTACCACCACCACCACCACCACCACCACCACCACCACCACCACCACCACCTTTAGACTATTATATGTAGCTTTGGGGATTTTTTTTTTTTTCGAGCTGGAGTAGGTGAACAAAGCCTTCATTAAGTCCTTCATTGGTAGAGGTCCTTCGTAAACTGAATAAATCGCCAAGAGAAAGGATGAATGTAGAAAGTACGTCACCTGTTTGAAGGAGAGGGAAGGAGGGTTTGGGGAAGGAGAAGAAAAACTGAGGTAGAGGAAAGTAGAGAGGGAGGGAGGAAGGGAGGGAAAGATAGGAATGAAAGGGAGAAGGGGATGTGAGAATGGAGGAAAGAATGGAGGTATATGGAGACCAGAGGGAGAGAAAGGTGAAACAAGTGAGAAGAGGAGGAGAAATGTGTGAGTGGAGGAAAGAATGGAGGTATATGGAGAGAAGAGGAAGAGAAGAATGGAAGTAGAGCCTGACAGATTTGAGGTCTGGTCGGGAATGAGGCGAGATCAAAGATTGGTGATCGTGGTGGACAGTATAAATAGATAGATAGATAGATAGAAAGTAGATAGGTAGGTAGATTGGTTGGGCAGAGAGAGAGAGAGAGAGAGAGAGAAGTGAAGCAAAGGAGAAAGAATAGCAGAGGATAGTTGGTGTATTGGAAGCGTGGTGTGGAACACAGGGGATGGATGCGTGGCGATGGCGGTGAGGCAGTAAAAGAGGCAGTTGGGCCGGGTTTATGCTACGTCGGCAATTATTCTTCATTAATATTCAGGAAGAGGGGAGAAGGCTGGAGGAGAGGGAGAGGGGAGGGCAGCATGGAAAGAGGAAAGAGAGAGGGGAGGGAAAATGGAGAGGGAAGGAGGGGAAGAGAGAAGGAAGGAAAGTAGGAAGGAGAGGGTGAAGGAGGGGAAGAGAAAGAGAGGGAAGGGAAAATTGGAAGGAAGGGAGAAAGAGAGGAAGAGGGAGAGGGGAGGGAAAAGAGAAAGGAAAGGTAGGAGGGAGAAGAGAGAGAGATGGAAGGAAAAAATAGGAGAGAGAGAGAGAGAGAGAGGGGGGGGGGAGTGATGAAGCAGGAGAATGAGACAGTTAAACAGGGCGGTTGTTCCCTTAGATTTTACGAGTTAGTTGAGTGTGGTGGTAGTGGTGATGGTGGTAGTCTTAGTAGCAGTGGTGATGGTGGTAGTGGTAGTCGTAATAGTGGTGGTGATGGTGGTAGTAGTAGTAGTAGTAGTAGTAGTAGTAGTTATGGTACAGGTGGTAATTTGATGGGTTTAAGTGTAATGGTAGTTGTGGTATTTATATGGTAGTGATGGTTGTAGTTATGGTATTGTCAGGTACCATAAGCCTGAATGTAGCAGTGTAGAGATTAATTATTCATTCTGATAATTCGCGATAAAAATAAAAGCGAATATTCGACTCGCTGCCATACTCTCTCTCTCTCTCTCTCTCTCTCTCTCTCCTCGTAGGGACCGTAAGGTCTGTGTGGTCTGTGTATCTATGTAACTCTGTGTAACTCTCTCTCTCTCTCTCTCTCACACACACACACACACACACACACACACACACACACACACACACACACATATCCAGCATCTCTTGTACCAAATGGACCCTTAGAGCTAAAAACAGAGAACTGGATTTATAGAGCAATAGAATGGACACAATTTTGGAGTCTATATAAAAGTTAGTAGAGCTGGTTTGGTAAGCTGTGTTGAGAGAGAGAGAGAGAGAGAGAGAGAGAGAGAGAGAGAGAGAGAGAGAGAGAGAGAGAGAGAGAGTGTGTTGCAAGGAATCTTTGTAAGAGTTATCATTCATCTCGTCTGTAAGGACTCAGTCAACCACTCACAGTTAATTACACAGTTAATTACACAGTCAGTCAAGGAAATCGGCTCTTAGTATGAGTTCAGTAGACAGCATCAGTCAATTAGTCAGCATATTTATTTATCCATTCAGTCAGTAAGTTAGTAAGTTGTTTAGGTGGACAGTCAGTAAGTTAACCTGTAAACCAGTTAGTCGGTGAGTCAGTCAGCCAGTTAGCTAGTCATTAGGCCAAATAGTAAATCATTCACTCAGTCAATTTATACGTTTCTGAGTCAGTTAGTGTCAAGGTTAATTAGTGTATCAGTCAAGAAGGCTGGGTCAGTCAGTGGGTTAATCAGTCAACGAGTTAGTCATTCAGTGGGTCAGGCAGTGAATCAGTCAGAAATTCAGTCACTCGGTTAGCCAGTTGTTCAGTCACTCAGTTAATACGTGAGGCTGCCAGTAATGACTCTCTCTCTCTCTCTCTCTCTCTCTCTTTCTCTCTCTCTAATATTCATGAGTTTGCTTTTTGAAGATGCATTAAAGAATTACCTCCGGGCCTTTTGAGCACCCACTGCCAAACACTATTTTTTTTTTGCCTCTGTGTGTGTGTGTGTGTGTGTGTGTGTGTGTGTGTATGTGTGTGTGTGTGTGTGTGTTTAATTTATGTAGGTCATTTTTGGTGATGCATATTTTTCGTGTGTAGTGGTATGTGTTTTGATGTCGATGATGGTGTGATAATGATGGTGGTGTTGGTGATGGTGAGGGTAATGATGATGATGATGATTGTGGTTGTGGTGTTGGTGATGGTGATAGTGGTGGTGATGATGGTGAGGGTAATTTTGATGAGGATGATGATGATTGTGGTTGTGTTGTTGGTTGTGGTAGGGTTGGTGGTGTTGGTGATGGTGAGGGTAGTGATGATGATGATAATATAAGTGATAGGAACAGTTTCAAGTTAGTTATTTTGATCCATAGTAATTACCTCAAATGTTTATTATGTTACCAGTTTTTCTTATAGATTTGATAAGAGTTACTTGTAAAATGAACATTAGAAAACATTATCGCACAGTTATAAAAATTTGGCAGGGAATATCCATAGTATTTAATTCACATCGCTCTCTAGGAACGAGGAAATGTGTTCTGGTCTTGAAAACTATACAGGAAAAATTAAACTTTTATGGAGGGTACTGAAAAAATGAACGAAAAAAAAAAAGAAAGGTGAAAGAAAGAGAGACAGTACGAAAAAGAGGCTTGGGGACAGGACCACTCCCGAGACGGATATTACTGGATATTAACCGAGGTACAGCCACGTAGAGGTCTTGCAGCCAACTCCTTTCGGTACGAGGTTGGTGGACATTAGATTCCTGCTCTTTCTGGTGTGGTTAGTGGTGAGGAAGGGGTATCTGCGAACGTCCCCTGCCCTGCCCTGCTTAGCTCTTCCTTGCCCTGCCCTGCCCTCTCCTGCTTAGCTCTTCCTTGCCCTGCCCTGCCCTCTCCTGCTTAGCTCTTCCTTGCCCTCCCCTGCCCTGCCATGTCCTGCCTTGCTCTGCTTTTCCCTTGGTCTGCCCTGCTCTGTTTTGCCTTCTTTTACCCGCCCTGCCCTGCCCTGCCCTGCTTTGCTTTGCCCTTGCTTGCTCCGCCCTGCCCTGCCCTTCCCTACCTTGCCCTGCCATTCCCTACCTTTCCTTGCCCTGCCCTACCCACTGACACTCACTGACCCTACTGGAATAATCAGTGCTATGTTGTAATGTGCCAAATACATAATCAGGTGGTGGCTCCCGCATCACACTCAGTATTAACATTTCCATTGGCCTACTGTATAATGATTTTTGCAGATGACAGCACTGGCAGAGTAAAAGAGCGAAAATTTACATAGCGATAGGTTTTAGTGTGTGATCTTCCCATTTTGTTTTTCTTATAACCAGTACATCAAAACTAAAGGTAAAAAAAAAAGTATTCTCTTCTCCACTATTCCGTCGCCTCTCAGTGCCTCTTTTTGTGGTCGTCCTTCTCCTATTACACTCGTCTTCCACTAATTTCCACTTCTTCCTGTCTTAGTTTTCACATTCCCCTCCCTGTCTTCCCCCATTCACTCGTCACCCACTCCTCCTTCCTTCTCCCTTCCCCCTTTTCTCTCCTCCGTTCTCCCTCTTTCCTTTCCCCTTCCTCCCATTCTTCTCCCTCCTCCTCCTCCTCCTCTCTTCTTTCCCCCTTTTCTCTCCTCCTCTTTCCGTCCCCCTCCCTCCCATTCTTCTCTCTCCCTCTCCTTGTCTGTTCCCTCTCTTCATTTCTTTTACGCTGCGTCTATTGTTCTTCTGTCTTTCCCCAACGTATCTTCCTTCTCCTTCATTTCACCTTCCATCTTCCCCCTCTTTTCTTCCACTTCCCTTCCTTTCCATTTTTCTTCCTCCCTCCAGTCTATCCAGTTCCTCCTCCCATCTTCCCTCCATTTCCCTCACTTTCACCCCCCTTCTTCTTGCTCCCCTTCCCCCCGTCTTCTCGCTCCCCTTCCCCCCGTCTTCTCTCCCTTCTACTGTCACCCCCCTTTTCCCTCAGTCTTCTTCCTTCTCTCTCCTCCTCCCCCTTTCTTCTCCCTTCCCCTCCCTCTCTTTCCTCCCTCCCCCTTTCTTCTCCCTCCCTCTCCCTCTCTTTCCTCCCTCCCCCTTTCTTCTCCCTCCCCCTCCCTCTCTTTCGTCCCTCCCCCTTTCTTCACCCTCCCTCTCCCTCTCTTTCCTCCCTCCCCCTCCCGCTTCTTTCTCCCTCCCCCTCCCCCTTTCTTCTCCCTCCCCCTCCCTCTCTTTCCTCCCTCCCCCTTTCTTCACCTTCCCTCTCCCTCTCTTTCCTCCCTCCCCCTCCCCCTTCTTTCTCCCTCCCCCTCCCCCTTTCTTCTCCCTCCCCCCCCTCTCTTTCCTCCCTCCCCTTCAGATTAATTAGGGTGATTATCCAGGCCTCAGCAAGCCGAGTTTTCCTCCTGCCTCATTCCTCACATGCCACCCACAGATGCCTCTCTCACTCCCTCTCTCACTTTTATCTCACTTTTCTCTCATCTCTCCCTCTCTTTCATCGTCTCGTCTCATCTCTGTCGGTCTCTGTCTTTGTTTCTGTGTGTGTGTGTGTGTGTGTGTGTGTGTGTGTGTGTGTGTGTGTGTCTGTCTGTCTGTCTGTCTCTCTGTCTGTCTGTCTGTCTGTCTGTCTGTCTCTCTCTCTCTCTCTCTCTCTCTCTCCAAGGTTCGTTCCTCACATGCCATCTCCAGACATCGCCTCACTCTCTTGTTTTTCTCTTTTTCCGCTTCTCCTCCCCGCATTCTCTCTCTCTCTCTCTCTCTCTCTCTCTCTCTCTCTCTCTCTCTCTCTCAAATATTTAAGTGGAATTTAACGTGTATTTTTATGTTGAAAATCTCTCTCATTTTTTTTTTCTCTAAACCCCGCCTTCCCCTTTCCTCCCTTTTTATTTTTTCCTCCCTCTTTCTCCCTCTTTTCTTTCCCTCCTTCCTTTTTCTCTCCTTTCTCCCTGTTTCCCTCTCTCCTTCCTTTTTCCATTCCGCATCCCTCTTCCCCTCTCTCACACAATTCTTTATCGCTCCTTTCTTATTTTCCAACATCCATTCCTCTCCTTCCCCCCCTTTTTCCCCCTCCCTCCCCGTCTTCCCTCCTATCTCTTGTTTCCTTCCCCTCCCCGCTTTCCCCCCACCTTTCTTTTTCCCTCCCTCATCTCTTCCCCTCCCCCTCCTTTTCCCTTCCTTCCCTCATATTCCTTGCTCCCTTCCCTCTTTCTCTCCCTGCATCCTCCCTCTCGCTCCCTATCCCTTCCTCTGCCCTCTATTCTTCCTTCTATCCCCGTCCTCCTTCCTGCCTTTCTGTCCCTTTCTCTAACTTATTTAATAGTTACATTAATTTTATTCTACCCTATAACAAACAGCTTCAAAAGGACCGTCAGATCTGTTGCTGTTCGCTTGCATTTGTAATTGCTTGCACTGTCACGCCCATCCTCCTCCTCCTCCTCCGCGTCCTACTCCTCCTCCTCCTCCTCCTCCTCCTCCGCGTCCTCCTCCTCCTCCTCCTCCTCCTCCGCGTCCTCCTTCTCCTCCTCCTCCGCGTCCTCCTCCTCCTCCTCCTTCTTCTATATGTTTTCTTTTCCTTCCCTTTTCTTTCCCATCCATTCTCTTCCTCCCTCCCTCCATTCTCTTCCTCCTCCCATCCATTCTCTTCCTCCCTCCATCCATTCTCTTCCTCCCTCCATCCATTCTCTTCCTCCCTCCATCCATTCTCTTCCTCCCTCCATCCATTCTCTTCCTCCTCCCATCCATTCTCTTCCTCCTCCCATCCATTCTCTTCCTCTTCCCATTCATTCTCTTCCTCCCTCCATCCATTCTCTTCCTCCCTCCCATCCATTCTCATTCTCCCTCCCATCCATTCTCTTCCTCTTCCCATCCATTCTCTTCCTCTTCCCTTTCACTCTCTTCTCATTCATTCTTTTTTTTTTTCATCTTTTCCCCCTCTTATACCTGTCATTCATTCTCTTCCCCTCCCATTCATTCTCTTCCTCTACTCCTTCCCCTCCTATCCGTCGTCTCTCATCCTTCCCTTTTTAACTTCCTCCCCCTACCCTTCAATCTATTTCCTTCCCTTTTCTTCTCCCCATATTCCCCTCCCTCCTTTACCCCTTCTTCCCCTAGCAATCGTCTTCCTCCCCTCCCCCCAACCCTTTCCTCCTCTTCACCCCTCCTCTCCCTATCCATCTCATTTTCCACTTCCTTCCCCTCCTTTCCATCTGCTCTCCTCCCACCCAGTTCCTTTCCCTCCATCCTTCCCTCCCCTCTTCACCTTTCCTCCACCCATTCGTTCTCATTCCTCACCATTTCTTTCCCTTCATCTCCTTCAATTCCTGCTTCTCTCCCTCCCATCCCCGTTTCTTTCCTTCCATCCCTCTTCCATCACTTTATTTTTCTTCTTCCTCCTTCCCTTGCCTGTCCCTTCATCTCCTCATTCCCCACCGTTCCCCTTGTCTCCTTCCCCTTCCAGTATTCTTCCCCTCCTTTTCCCCTTCCCCATTTCTTTCCTTCCTCCTTCCTCATTTCCACCTCTCCCCATGCCCACCCCATCTCTCTCTCTCTCTCTCTCTCTCTCTCTCTCTCGTCCTTGCCCTGGTCGAGAAAGTGCAAACAATGGTATGTAAATCTGAGGCTGACACTCTCTTTGATGGCGGTGACAGGGACGGTAGGGGCAGGCTGAGGCGGATTGGGTTGGGTTGGATTGGGTTAGGATGGATTAGGCGAGCAAGAGGCACTTTGAAGAAGATTGGATTGGGTGAGGCTTAGTTTGGTTTAGGGTGGAGTTAGGAGAGAGTGAGATTGGGTTGAATGAGGATAGATTAGGAGGGATAGATTGTGATTATAGTGGATTGGGTTAGGGTGGAGTTAGGAGAGAGTAAGATTGGATTGGATGAGATGTTAGGAGGGATAGATTGAGGTTATTAAGTGGATTGGGTTGGATTAGGGTGGAGTTAGGAGAGAGTAAGATTGGATTGGATGAGGATAGATTAGGAGGGATAGACCTAGGTTAAAGTGGATTGGGTTGGGTTAGGTGGGGTTAGGATAGGGTAAGATTGGGCTAGGGTGGGTTTGGTTAGGTGGGGCAGGATTAGGTGAAAATAGAGTGGATTTGATTAGTTTAGTTAGGTTGGGAGGTAAGGGTAGGTGAAAGTACACTGAGTTAGTTTAAATTAGATTGTGTTAGTTATGGTTAGGATTTAGCTAAGTAAGGTTGGAGAGGCTAATAAACATCTCTGTCTACTACATCACACTCAGACGTCTATGAAATGCTGTGAAAAAGAGGTAGCAGAGGCGGACAAGCTTCTATTTTTAACTCTTCACTGGGTTTGAGGAAGTCTGTGCCAGGATCCACGTGTAAAGTTTCCATCAGTATTCCGTCGTAGTGTGATTTGCCTGGCAGGAAGAATGGAGAAACGAGCACACGGGGTAGGGTATTCTAGATGAGGTTTGGTTAGGTTAGGTTAGGTTAGGTTAGGGTAGATTAGATAAGGTTAGGTTGGATTAGGGTAGGTTGGGTCAGGTTAGGCTAGGTTAGGTTAGGTTGAAACAGGAGGGACTAGGATACAATGGCCGGAGAAAGAGTACATAAATGAAGGACGTGGGATAAAGGCAGGATGAGAGGATGGAACAAAGGCACGGTAGGCCCTGTTCTTTATGCAGGAATGAGGGGCGGGCCGGAGATGAGAGAGAGAGAGAGAGAGAGAGAGAGAGAGAGAGAAGCATGCGCCGTATTTCGCTGTAGTTTCCATGTTAAATTGGTGGAGATTTGAGAGAGAGAGAGAGAGAGAGAGAGAAGCATGCGCCTTATTTCACCGTAGTTTCAGTGTTAAATTGGTGGAGATTTGAGAGAGAGAGAGAGAGAGAGAGAGAGAGAGAGAGAGAGAGAGAGAGAGAGAGTATTCAGTCAGCCGTTTCTAGAGAAGGAGAATATTCAATCAACCATTTCTACTGAGAGAGAGAGAGAGAGAGAGAGAGAGAGAGAGAGAGAGAGAGAGAGAGAGAGAGAGAGAGAGAGAGAGAGAGAATTTCCCCCTGAATCATACTCCAACTCTTATTCTCTCATCCTCCCCTTTTTGGTTTTATCTCTTCTCACCATCTCCCTTTTCCCCTTTTCATCTTCCTCCCTCCCTCCTTCCCTTTCCCCTCCTTCCTCTCCCTTTATCAAATATATGCTGATGAAATGCTACAGGCTTGAAAGCTGGCGAGTGAAAATATCAAACACTCACAGCTCGTCTCTCTTCCTCTGTCTCCTCTTCCTTTTCCTCCCTTTTTCACTCCCCCTCATCCCTCCTACTCCTCTTGATTTTCTTCTCTTCTTCCTTCTTCTCCCTTACTCTCTCTCGGTCTTTCCTCCTCCTCTACTCTAGCTCTTCTCTCCTCCTCCTCCTCTTCCTTTTATGCAGTGTATGTTGATGGGAGAACAGAGTGATATTAAGGCAGTGAAAACATCCAGCTTACTCCATCTCTCCCTGCTTCTTCTTCCTCTTCCTCCTTCATTGTCTTCCTCCTCCTCCTCCTCCTCTTCCTCCTCCTCCTCCTCCTCCTCCTCCTCCACTTTACGTAAAAGAATTGCTAAGGCCAGTGAGATGAGTTGGTGGGGGAGAGGAGTGGAAAAAGGGAGGGAGGAGAGAGGGAAAGAGGGAGGAAAGATAAGGAAAGATAAGGAAGATGTGGAGGAGGAGAGTAGGAAAGAGGGAGAAAAGATAAAGAAAGAGGAGGAAGACGGGAGGAAAGAGATAAAGAGGGAAGGTGAGAGAGACGACAAATGGAAAAACAGAGAATGGATATCGAGAATAAGATAGAGGGAGAAGAGAAGGGAGGAGAAAAATTTAGATGATGAAGGGAGAGAGAGAGAGAGAGAGAGAGAGAGAGAGAGAGAGAGAACCTGGCTCACAACAACAGCTGGTGTGAGTTGTGTTGTTTAAAATCTGAGGGAGGGAAGCACACGTCACGAACCACGAGAGAGAGAGAGAGAGAGAGAGAGAGAGACTGATTCAGATTCCATTTCAGATTCAGGAAAGAGAGATTATGATTTTGTTTCTGATTAAAAAAAGTTTAAATTTCAGGTACAGGAGATAAAAGAAGAATATATTGGATGTTATTTGAAAGGGATCTAGGTTTTATGAATAAGATAGGACGGCTTTGTGGAAGTTAGAGAGAGAGAGAGAGAGAGAGAGAGAGTCAGTCGTATGATGGCCTCGTTTTTGTCCAGATAATATTTGAAACTAGCTAAGCACACATATATTCTAAGCCTCTATCATCAGGTGACGTATTGTTGTATTTATTTATTTATTTATTTTTGTCATTATTGCAGGTTTCAGATTGCTGTGTTAAACTTTGACTTCTTATCGTGAAGGGACTTACCGCCCCACCCATCTCCACGTTTTGTTCTGCCCTCTAACTAAACATTGTCCCCATCCTCATCTCAGATATTCCCCCCCACATATTCCCATCACACACACTATCACACTCTCCACCCATTCCCCTCCCCACCCAGTTCCACCCTTTTAAACGTCATCCCGCCCACACTCACTCTTCATCCCCCCTCCCATTCCCACCCAATTCCACCCTTTTCAAACGTCACCCCGCCCACTTCACCCCACCCACACTCACCGTTTAACCCCCCATCCACAACGCCAAACCTTGTCCCCTACTCTCTTCCAGACACATCCCCTTCCACAAACTCCTTCCACCCATTCATAACCAAGTTCCCTTTCCACCATCCCACTCACTTCACTCCGCCTACTCTTTCTCCTTCATTCCCACTCACGCCTCTGCACACAATCCCACCCATGCTCATCCCCTCTCAGCTTCACCCTCTCACTGTCACCCCACTCATTACTGCCTCTCCCAAGCCCTCCCCATCATCATTTCCCCCTTCCGCAGTCTCCCTTTACTCCATCCCCTTCCCCAGCCTCACTCAGCTTCATCCTTTTAACGTCATCACTCACTTTTGCTTCTCCCAGGTCTTCCCCACGATCTCCCCACACTTTCCCCTTCCCCAAACTCCCCCCATCCCCAGTCTCCCCCCTTCCCCAATCTCTCCCCCATCCCTATCCCCACTAAACTACACCAACTCAGCGTCACCCCTCACTGCTGCTTTATACTTCTCCCAAGACTTTCCCACTACAACTTCCCTTCCCCAATTTCTCCCCTTCCTCACTCCCCCCTTCCCCAATTTCCCCCCCTTCCCCACTCTCCCGTTTCCCCAATCCCCGAAGCAGCTGTGCGGAACCCAATAACGCGGGCAGTGTGTTTGTCGAATGTAAATGAAAGTCATGTCTGGAGCCGCCCCCAGCCACCCTCACCCGCTCCTAAAATGCACCACGATTGCCCTCCCTCCCTCTTAAAGTCCCCGAAAATGTGGGCCGGAAATTTTTCGGTTTTGTCGCCGGAATTTGGTGTGGGATTTAGATTTTCGTCCTTGTTCTGTATTCTCCCCGAGTAAGGAAGCTCCCTGGCACCTTTCCCCAAGCGATTTATTTAGCTTAGTTCGTCTTGCCGTCCTCTTCTGTGTTAAATCATTCTGACATCACCATACACAGCAAACGTAATATACAAAGCGATGGTAGCGAACCGTATCCAAAAGTAAATCGGTAAGGAAGAGGTGCTAGGGAGCTTTCTTAACCGCCTCCCCGTTCCCACTTCCTCCCACTCCCACTCTTCCCCCCCACTTCCGCTTCCTTTCACTGCCACTCCCTTGCCCCACTCCAACTTCTGACTCTCACTCCGTCCCCCACTCCCGCTCCTCACTCCCACTCCCATCTCCCCACTCCAACTCACTCCCTCCCTTTCCACACTTACTCCCACTCAATCCCACCCCCTCTTACTTCCTCTCCTCCCACTCCCTTTACCCCAGTTCTCCCTCGTCTCCCTCTGTTACCCACATCCCATTCTCCCTCTGTATCCCTAACACAGGTCTAGCATAAACCACATGACCTTACCTGTGGTCGGAAAAATAATTGGTTTGTTGAGTAGTGTGTATTTTTTATCATTGAATCTATATACTAGACTGATTTTAAGTGTAGTATGATTGCGTTTCCTAATCTGCCCCATTGAAGGACACTTTTTATGTAGCTGTATAGGGGGGTGGTATACAATATAAGTCCCATATTATGTAATGTATAAAGTTTGTGATAGTCAAGAATGAAAGCAGTGGACATGGGGTATTTGAGAGGAGCACGTGGAGTTACATGGAGAGACAGACTGACAAATAAGGAAGTGAAGGAGCGTTGTGGTGTGGATGTGGATGTGATAGAAAGCGTTAGGAGTAATACATTTAGGTGGTTTGGCCATGTGGAGAGGATGGAGAGCGAGGGACTAACAAGAAGAGTGAATGGGAGTGAGGTAGAGGGGGGGGGGAGAGGGATTGGGAGACCGAGAATGAGATGGAGGGATGGAGTGGAGAGGTATATGAGGGAGGGGTGTGTGAGCTGGCAGGAGGGCGGAATAATAACTGGAGACAGAGTGACATGGAGGCGATTTGTTTGTGGCCACCCCGTACCGGATTAAGGCGTTTGGCAATAGATGGATAAAGTTTGTTCACACCCCGCAGTTGAAATAAAATAAATAAGATAAATAAAATAAATAAATAAAGTAAATAGGAGGTAAACTCCGGGATGATAAGAAAATTTTAGCAATTGTTGTGTCAGTATCCCCCACTCACGAGGCTGTTGTTTATTTGTTTATCATTATTTTTATTATTCTTTTTTTCAATCAAAAGAGTCGTGGGTCGGAACAAGAGGAGGGGAAGGGAGAGGATAGAGGAGAGAAGTGGGGGGAGGAGGAGGAAGAAGAAGAAGAAGAGGAGGAGGAGGAGGAGGAATGATGGAGAGAAGGGAGAGGAAATGAGAGGAGAGAAGAGAAGAGGTAGGGAGGGGAGGGGATGAAGAATGAGAGAAGTGGAAGGAGGAGGAGGAGGAAGTAAGGAGTGATGGAGAGAAGGGAGAGGAGAGGAGAGGAGGGAAGAGAAGAGAAGAGGTAGGGAGGGAAGGGGATGAAGAATGAGAGAAGTGGAAGGAGGAGGAGGAGGAAGTAAGGAGTGATGGAGAGAAGGGAGAGGAGAGGAGATGAGAAGAGAGAAGAGGTAGGGAGGGAAGGGGATGAAAAATGAGAGAAGTGGAAGGAGGAGGAGTAGAAGGAGTATAAAAGAAAGGAATTAGGGAAAGGACGTGGAGGAGAGAGGTAAAAAAAAAATGTGAGGAAACGAAAGGGAAAGATTTGGAGAAAGAGGAGGAGGAGGAGGAGGGAAATGAGAGGAGGAAAGTAGCAGAAAGAGGAGTGGATAAGGGAAGGAAGCCGGGGAGAGAGGAAAGGGAGGGGTGGGGGAGAATTTGGTGATAAGCTGAATCCATTGTGTGAGGCTTTCATTAGTGAGAGAGAGAGAGAGAGAGAGAGAGAGAGAGAGAGAGAGAGAGAGAGGAATAAAAGAAGAAATGGCAAAGAGAGGGGGAAAGGTGAGTCGAGTGGAAAGGAGGGAGAAGAGGAAGAGGGGGTAAATAAACGAGAGAGAGAGAGAGGGGGGGGGGTTATAAGGAACAGCAAGGAGAGAACAAGAGGGAAGGAGAAGAGGAAGTGAGAAGCCGAAGAGGACTAATGAAGAGGAGGAAGAAAGGGAGGTTTCAAGAGGAAGATTAGAGAGGAGCAAGAGATTGATACTTGAGTAGGATCCCCTCTCTCTCTCTCTCTCTCATATTTTAGGGGTCTAGTTTACGAGGTGTGTGTGTGTGTGTGTGTGTGCAACTTATCATCTGAGCGAGCCTGTATCTTTTTAGTAAGCGCGGACTCTTTGTTGTTTAATCGAATATTTCAAATCTGTTAACATGACTGCCAATCAGATGCTGTTGGGGCGGTGAGTGAAAGTTAAAGAAAGCACTTTAATATCTGGGCAGCCTTTGTGTTCGAGAGGAGGTACATGCAAGGACCCGGCTCTTATCATTCCTTTTAATGCTAATAAAATAATATTGACGTGACTTCTAACGCTAGACATTCCAAAATTCAAAGTAAAAACGAAAGATATAATATAGAAGTCAGATGGGTTTGAATTAACTTATAAATTAACGACAAATACCTAGTTTGCGTTATCTCGTGGGTCCAATCATGCGACGTCACGCAACAAGCTCCGCCTACGCCCTCGTCAACCCAGTCTGTTGTCACCTGCGGGGAGGTGTGCGCGCGAGTGATTCCGGGTGTTTTATCGCGTTTTGCGGTGTTTTATGGCGCTTTATCGGCGGTGGACGATGCAGGAATATGAAATGAGTGTGTGGAGTGGCGACTGATACGAAACAGAGGGACGGGGCAGCCAAAACACCCGCACCGTGAAGCAAGGTAAGCACTGAAAACATTTAACCTACCTTGCGTTTAAATATCTCCCTCTTTTATCACGAGAAATGAGCTAGTTATGTTGAATTAACATCCCGTTCTACGTAATATAGGTATCTTAGACAAAGGATGTGTAGGCTTTAGGAGCATGGGGCGGCTGATGAATGGGATGTGCGAAGATATGAATGTAGACGCCATTGCTTGAGACAGCCGTCGCGTTTTTACGGGGCACATGGCGAGCGTGACGCCTTGCCCTGTCACCCGTATGAGTGGGGGAATAAGGGTCGGTTTGTATGGCCTGGTTCTCTGGGTGGGTTGCGCGGCGTGGCTAGGCTTTTGGTATGATGTAAAGGACGCCAGTGATTCGTAGATGTGTATTGAAGGGGTTGATTATACTCTTACTGAATGTCGTATAATTTTTTTTTTTTTCAGTTCCTTTTTTGGTATATTTTTCTCAGTACGTCGTTAATCTTTCTCGTTTTTTCCGTTTCTTTTCGTGTTTTTTCTCTTTCTCATATCTTGTTTGTTTCCTCATTTTCATTCTCTTTTCCTTTTCTCATGTCTTTTTCCTCTTCTCTCGTCTTGCTTCTCTTGTCTTTTTCCTCTGTTTCCTCCTGTCTTTTTCCTCGTTGTCTGTCTGTCTGTCTGTGTCTGTCTGTCTGTCTGTCTGTCTGTCTGTCTCTCTCTCTCATTTCATTGTCTTCATCTCTCTTTTCATCGTTACTTTTTCCTTCAATTAACCTCTACCCTCTCACTCCTTAATTCCTTTTTCTACTCCTTTCTGTGTCGTATTCCCCATTGCTCTTCTTCCTTTTTGTTATCCATTTTCCATTTCTCTCTTTTTCCTTTCTCTTCCTCCCTTTTTCTTCTTTCTCCTCACTTTGTCATTTTCTCCTCAGTCACCCATTATCCATTCATCTTTCTCTCCATCATGTTTTTTTCCTTTGTTTTTGCGTCCTTTCTCTTTTTACTTCTTTTCTCGCCTCTTCATTTCTCCCTTTACTTTTTCATTCTCGCTCCTCTTCCTCTTGTCTTCCTCATTTTATCTTCCCTTTTCTTCTATTGTCTTTCTCTCTCTCTTCCCTTACTTCTCCTCTTCTTCCTCTTCATCATTATTTCCTCAATTTCTGTTTCTCATCTTCATATCTCCTCATTGTCGTCATCTTCTCTCTGTCTCTCTCCCACTTTTTTCTCTTTTTCTTACACCCTATCTCTAATCTTAGTCCTCACTTTCTCTTCCTTTTTTCTCACCCTGTCTTTAATCTTAGTCCTCACTCTTTCTTCTTTTTTTTTTCTCACCCTATCTTCACTCTTCCCCAGTCCTCCCTGTCGCGTAATTGTTCCTTCCACTTGCGTTCCTATCAGCTCTTTCTTCCAATTCTCAACCATTCTCTCTCTCTCTCTCTCTCTCTCTCTCTCTCTCTCTCTCTCTTACACACACACACACACACACCGTTCATCAGCCAGAGAGAGAGAGAGAGAGAGAGAGAGAGAGAGAGGCTTCATTTGCAAACGCCTTTTCAGTTTTGGCTTTCATTTGCAAGCAGCTCCCAGCACAGAACTCACTAGGGGTTGCTGGGTCTCGTTAATGGCAAAGCAAGTGAATCCGGACCGTATGAATTCCAGGTATTTCCCACGCATGGATGGTTTGTCTGGCTGAGGGGAGAGCTTACTGGCATGTGTGTGTGTGTGTGTGTGTGTGTGTGTGTGTGTGTGTGTGTTTTAGGAAGATATGTTTGATGTGTTAAATGTGCGTGTGTGTACAAAAGTTGGTGCGGTTTTTGGCATTGTGTGTGTGTGTGTGTGTGTGTGTGTGTGTGTGTGTGTGTGTTTTAGGGAGATTTACATGATGTGTGAATGTGTGAGTGTACATAAGTGAATAAAGCTTGGCGAGGTTTTTGACGTGTGTGTGTGTGTGTGTGTGTGTGTGTGTGTGTGTGTGTGTGTGTGTGTGTGTGCGTGCGTGTGTTTTGTGATTTTATTGAAGGCAGCTCACCAAGGATCTAGTGTCAGGGACTTAGATGAGCTGCAAGACAAACATCCATCATTGAAATGGATTCCTATATTTTCATATTTTTTTTCCCCCAAAGTGAGACATCTGGACTTGTTTCCTTTTGGTTCAGAGAAAATAGAAGTGGGATGGAGTGAAGGGGGGGACTGATAGAATTTTGTGAGTGGTAGAACTAGCTTGATTTGGGGTTTTCTCGTATCCTGACCTCTTTTCTTGGGCCTGGGGCTGGTTGATAGTCTCCTGAGTTTACATTGTACTGTAGTGATCTTCCCCCTCACACGTCTCTTCATTTCCCCTCTTCTCCCTCATGCCTCATTTTACCTCTCCTCGACGTCACTTTATTTCCCCTCTTCTCATCTCTTATTTCCCGTCTTCTCATTTAACTCATTCCACTTCATTTCCCTCTATTTTCCACTTTTCCCTCCATATCCTCCACTTCCCATAAATTCATCCAAACCACTTCATTCCCTTTTCTCATCCACTTTTCCCTTCTAGTCCTCCACTTCTACACTTGACCCATACCAATTCCTCCACTTCATTTCCCTTTCTCATCCACTTTCCCTTCCCTGTCTTCCTCTTCCACAAACTTAGCTCATCATTTCATATCCTCTTCTCTTCCACTTTCCCCTCCCAGTCTTTCACTTTCCTCCCCCTTCCTTTTCTTGGTTCTTTCCTGCATCACCTTTCCCATCCTCCTCCTTTTCCTCCTCACTCTATTCATTTTCTTATGTTCCTTCCTCTTTCCTTCCCTTCCCGTCCTCTTTCCCAGCGTCTCCCTCTCCCTTCCTCCCTCTCACCCTCATCCTCTCTCTCCCTTTCTCTTCCTCTCCCTCTCCCTCTCCTTCTCTTTCCCTCCCTCTTCCTCTCCTTCTTCCTCTCCCTCTCATTTTCCTCCTCAGAGGCACACTTTACAAAATTGTCCAACCCACTTAATAACACTTGCGGCCATAACACACACACACACACACACACACACACACACACACACACACACACACCTGTGTATAAATGAATCCCTTTCCTCATGCTGAAAATCAAACACATTAGTCACACACACACACACACACACACACACACACACACACACACACACACACACACACAGGTCAAACACCGCACAAACCTTTGTACGTAAACATGCATATTCACACATCAAGCATATCTCCCTTAAACACACACACACACACACACACACACACACACACACACACACACACACACACACACACACACACTCTCTCTCTCTCTCTCTCTCTCAAAACAAATTGCTTTCGTCAGCTAACAAAAGCCATAACATTTTTTTTTTTATATCCCAGGACAGATTAAACTAAGCTAATTGTCCTCCTGGAAAAAATATAGAGGCGTGATGGTAGGCAAGCATATTATTATTATTATTATTATTATTATTATCATCATCATCATTATATACTTCATCCCCCACCTCATCCCTGGCCTCCCCCTCCCCCCCTCCACCTCACATACTCTCCTCATCAGTCTCTCACTCTCCATCCTCTCCACATGGCCAAACCACCTCAATGTGTACTGTATATGAGACAGGGGGATGTAAGCTGGAAGCAGGGCAGTGAAATGGCGGGAGACAGGGCGACATGGAGGCGATTTGTTTGTGGCCACCCCTTACAGGATTAAGGCGTCTGGCAATAGATAGATAGATAGATTATTATTATTATTATTATTATTATTATTATTATTACTACTACTGGCGGGGGGGACACAACCTGGCCGCATTATGGGGTGGTACTACTACTCTGCGGCCAGGTTGTGTTAGGAAGAATACTGCCACCGTATTCCCTGCGTGTCGTAAAAGGCGACTAAAAGGGGCGGGGTGAGGGGACTAGGGACCCCCTCCTCTGTTTTTTAGTTCCTAAAAAGAGACAGGCCAGAGAAAGGGATGGGGGATGGAGTTATCCCCGTACCCTGAAGATTGGGTCTATGAATGTGCGTGGATGTAGTACGATTGAGGCTAAAAGGGAGGAGATTGGGAGAATGTTTGTGAGAAGAAAGTTGGATGTGTTAGCTTTGAGTGAAACGAAGATGAAAGGGAAGGGGGAATCTATGTTTGGAAGTGTGAATGGAAGATTGTCAGGTGTTGATAGAGGAAGGGCAAGAGAAGGTGTGGCCTTGTTAGTGAGTCCGGAAGTACAGCAGTGTGTGATTGAATGGAAGGAGGTGTCATCGAGACTGATGTGGGTGAAAGCGAAATTTGAACGTGAGTTGTGGGTGTTTGTGAGTGCATATGGGCCTGGTAGTGAAAGGGATGAACAAGAGAGGGAGTCTTTCTGGAATGATGTTGATGAGTGTCTGCAGAGTTTTGGAGCGAATGTGAATGTGGTAATGATGGGAGATCTGAATGCTAGAGTGGGAAATGTAGCAGTTGAAGGTGTAGTTGGTATGCATGGTGTGCCTGGAAGAAATGAAAATGGGGAACGAATGATAGCGATGTGTGTTGAGCGAGAGATGGTGATTGGGAATACGCTGTTTGAGAAGAAAGATATTTATAAGTATACATGGGTGAGACAGGAGGGTGGAAGGGTTGTTGATAGAGCTTTGATGGACTATGTGGTTGTGTCTAGGAATGTAATAGGAAGATTGTTGGATGTGAGAGTTCTAAGAGGGGAGGGTGGAGGTATGTCTGACCACTACCTGGTGGAGGGAAAGTTAAGAGTAGGTAAGAGATGGGTGAGAGCTAGGAGGGTTAGGTGTGGCAGGGAGGTTTTGAAAGTGAGTCAGTTGGATAAAGAGAGAAAAAGATAGAGTATCAGGAGAAATTGAAAGATGAGTGGAGCGCAGTGAAAGATCGGGAAAATGGCAGCGTGGAGGAGGAATGGCAGTTGTTTAAGAGTGCTGTGGTGGGGCATGCAGAAGAGGTGTGTGGTGTGAGACGTGTGGGTGGTGGTGTAAGAAAAGGAAGTGAATGGTGGTGCGAGGAAGTAAGTATGGCTGTGGCCGAGAAGAGACGTGCATATGAAGTGTGGCTGCAGAGGAAGGATGAGATGTCATATGAAAGGTATAAGGAAAAGAGGAATAGAGCGAGAAGGGCTGTGCGTGATGCTAAAGTGACAGCAGATGAGAGGTGGGGTAGGCGGCTGACAGAGAATTTTCAACAGAATAAGAAAATGTTTTGGAAGGAGGTGAAAAGGGTGCGAAAGGGAGAGTCTGGGAAGGAAGAACGAGTAAAAGCAGAGGATGGAAGGATGTTAATTGAGATGGATGCAGTAAGGAAGAGATGGGCAGAGTATTTTGAAAGATTATTAAATGTAGGGGAGGAAAGGGTGGCTGAGATTGTGGCGGATGGAAGGGTGCAAGGAATAAATGTGTTGGGAGAGTTGAATGATTCTTTGATCACGAAGGAGGAAGTGGAGAAGGCAGTAAAGGAGATGAAAACAGGGAAAGCTGCAGGTATGGATGGGTGTGCTGTGGAATGCCTGAAGGGTGGTGGAGTGACTATTGTTAACTGGTTAGTAAGATTGTTGAATGTGTGCTTTGAGAAAGGTATGGTGCCAATTGACTGGGCAAGTGCTTGTGTGGTCCCGTTGTATAAAGGCAAGGGTGATAAGTATGAATGTACTAGCTTTAGGGGTATAAGTCTGTTGAGTGTTGTAGGTAAGGTGTATGGTAGAGTGTTAATTATGAGAGTTAGAGAGGGTACAGAGGGAGTGATTAGTGATGAGCAGTGTGGCTTTAGGAGAGGGAGGGGATGCGTTGATCAGGTGTTTGCTGTGAGACAAGTGTGTGAAAAGTATTTAGCGAAAGGCAAGGATGTGTTTTGGGCATTTATGGATTTAGAGAAAGCGTGTGATAGAATTGATAGGGAGGCTTTGTGGACTGTTTTAAGATTGTATGGACTTGATGGTAGGTTACTAAAAGGGGTGAAAAGTTTTTATGTAAATAGTAGAGCATGTGTAAGAGTGGGAAATGCTGTGAGTGATTGGTTTCCCGTGAGAGTGGGGCTGCGACAGGGATGTGTGATGTCACCTTGGTTGTTTAATATTTACATGGATGGTGTTGTAAGGGAGGTGAATGCAAGAGTTTTAGGTGGTCTGAGTCTGGTAAATGTTGATGGTGGAGATTGGAATCTGAGGCAGCTGCTGTTTGCAGATGATACTGCACTGGTGACTGATTCAGAGGAGAGATTGAGACAGTTGGTAGAGGAGTTTGGAAGGGTGTGTGAAAGGAGGAATTTGAAAGTAAATGAGAATAAGAGTAAAGTGATGAAGTGTACGAGGTTGATAGATAGTAGGGGGATGAATATAGTTTTGAATGGTGAGTTGCTTGAGGAGGTAGATTGTTTTAAATATCTAGGGTCACATGTTGCTGTGGATGGAAGAATAGGTGCAGAAGTGAAGTTTAGAATAAATGAAGTAGGAAAGGTGCTGGGAGGAATGAAAAAAGTGTTTAAATGTCGTTCGCTTAGAATGGATGTAAAGAGAAGGCTGTATGAGGGTGTTGTGGTACCGACTGCATTATATGGGGCTGAAACATGGAATATGGGTGTAGCAGAGAGGAAAAGTTTGAATGTAATGGAGATGAGGTGTCTGAGGAGTATGTGTGGAGTGACGCGTATGGATCGGGTGCGAAATGATGAAGTGCGAAGGAGAACTGGAGTTGTTCAGGAGATGGCTGGTAGAGTTGAGCAGAGGGTGTTGCGATGGTTTGGGCATATGGAGAGAATGGATAATGAGCGATTGGTGAAAAAGATAACTAGATCTGATGTGAGAGGTGTAAGGCTGAGAGGAAGACCACGAATAGGATGGATGGATAGTGTGAAGAGAGCGCTGGATGCGAGAGGGATGTCTGTCGAGCAAGGAAGAGTGGCTGTGCGTGACAGAAATAAATGGAGAGAAATTGTGAATAAATAAGTGATGACGCAGCCCTGAGGGGATATTCTCCCGCATTTGGTCTGATCAGCTAGTCAGGTCAGGTGCGGGTAAGGGGATGGGTATGTTATGATGTGGCAGGGGTAAACCAGCTCTGCTGTCGGGCCCTGCTGCGGATGTCACTGATTGCATTGCGCAGTTGACCCTTGTGCGGTGTGGTGCGGTGAGGATCTGTCCGTTCTCCCCTTTGGGGCTAAGATGTGAATGAATGTGTTTAAATGGATGAGTAAATGGAGAGTGTGTCGTCCTGTCTCGGCTACCTCCCTTTCCTTGGGGGAAGCAGCCTAGGTATATAGATAGATTATTATTTTTCTGTAGTGACTTTGATGTTAATGTTTTTTGCGTTTTAAAATTAACAGGAAATTATAGGGATTGTGTTGTCAGGGTTGATTTCTGCGAAACATTAATTGCTTTTCTCATTTAATTATCGTGGTGTGTGGAGAGAGAGAGAGAGAGAGAGAGATGGGGGAGATAATGCAAATGAACATAGACTTAAAGGAATGGAAAGGGGGAGGAAAATTTTTGAAGTATGCTCGAAATTAAAAGGTTAATGCAAGTACGAAGAGAGAGAGAGAGAGAGAGAGAGACAGCGTTTTTCATGTGCATTTTTTCGTTTGGATTTTAGTTTTTTTTTATTTTGCCTGGTGTTTGTGTTTGTTTTTTATTTAATGTGTGCGTTTTTGTGTACGTTCTTCCCTGTGCTTCCATGTGCATTCTCTCCTGTATGTATGTGCGTTTTCTCGTGTATATTCATGTGTGTTTTCTCGTGTGCGTTCATGCTCTTTTTTGTTCGCCTTCCGTGTGCGTTTTATCATGTGCTTTCTTGTGCTTATGTGCGTTTTGTGGTTTGTACGTTTTCTCGTGTGTACTGTTGTGTACGTTCTGAGTGTTTTAATGCGTTTCGTGCGTTCTTTTCTGTAGGTTTTTTTTTCGTATGCCCTCGTGTGTATGTTTTACGTGTGAGTTTTCTTTCGTGTGTGTTCGTGTGTGCGTTTTTTCCAATGCATTCATTCATGTGCGTTTTTGGTGTGCCTGCTTTACGGTGTGTGTTTTTGTGTATGTGTTTTCCCGTGTGCGTTTTTCTGTGAGCGTGTTTAGGGAGTTTGGCGCGACTGTTTAATGACCCCGCTGTGAGTCTTGTCTTGTGCCTGAGAGAGAGAGAGAGAGAGAGAGAGAGAGAGGGGGGGGATAAAGACAAGATAAAAGGGAGGGGAAAAAACAGCCATTGAAGGATGACGGTATTAAGAGAGAGAGAGAGAGAGAGAGAGAGAGAGAGAGAGAGAGAGAGAGAGAGAGAGAAACAGAACTAGATACAGTAAAATAAAAGCGAGAAAGAAAATTCCATGGAAGTATAACAGGATAACCGAATGTTGAAATAAGTTGGGGGATAGAAGACAAGATATAGATAGAAGGCAGGTAGATAGATAGATAGATAGAAAACAGATTGATATAGACAGATAGATAGACAGATACAAGACAGGCAGATAGAGTGTGTATATATGTATGGCTACAAATATGTATATGTGTATGCATAGAAATCCTTCGGTATATGTACAAGTAAATCCTGCCTCTTAAGTATGAAGGGAAGGGTTACTTAAGGACCCAGTTGATGTTAATTGCCAGGTATAGGGCGGCAGGTAACGAGCAGGGGTGATTAACGACCCTACCAGGTGATTAAGGAACCTACGCACCGGCTAATGAGAGGTGGGATATGGACCAGGTGGTGGGCGGGGGCGGGCGAGGAAGGTGAAGGAGATTGGAGAAAATTTTGATGTTGAATTTTTGGCATGGTTTTTGGTTGGTGGTGGGTCTGAGAGAGAGAGAGAGAGAGAGAGAGAGAGAGGGAGAGAGAGAGGGAGGTAGTAATTTTGTGTATTGTGTGCTCGTGAAAGGTATTTGCCCGCGCGCGTGCTAGTGAAAGCATGTATATATATGTGTGTGTGTGTGTGTGTGTGTGTGTGAGAGAGAGAGAGAGAGAGAGAGTACATGGATAAAAGAATGTGAAGAAAACTGGAATAATGAAAATAAAAAATGAAACAAAAAGGAAAAATATGGATGGAGCGAGGGAAGAGAGGGACGGTGGGAGGAGGGAGGAAGGAAGGGAAGGAGGGATGAGGGGAGGGAAGGAGGGAGGGAGGAAGAGAAGGAGGGAGGGAGAAAGGGAAGGAGGGAGGGAGAAAGGGAAGGAGGGATGAGGGGAGGGAAGGAGAGAGGAAGGAAGGGAAGGAGGGAGGGAGGAGGCAAGGAGTTTGTTTAAGGAGGCATCAGGGGTGAAGGTTTAGAGAATATAATTAATCTTCAGCCGAGGCAGAAGGAGGGAGAGAAGGAAGGATGGGAGAGGGAGAGATTGGAGGGAAAACCAGAAGAATGGAGGGAGGAAAGAATGGAGTGAGGGAGAAAACAAAGGGAAAAAGGAAATAATATTAGGAAAAGGCAGTGATGAAAGCAACAATAGAGTAAGCAATGAAAATATTAAATTGAAAAGTATAAGAGAGAATAAGAGAGGGGCTGTTATTATTATTATTATTATTATTTTTATTATTTTTAATGTAGAATGAAAGGTGTAGGCTAAAATTCTGTCAAATCGCTAGTGAGACAGCGTAAAGAACTATAATTAATGATCTAGAAATGCCTCAGAGATTTTTACCAATTTGAGTATATTAATTTAGTGGTAATAGGAATATGAGTATGTTAAAATTTCACGTTATCAGATTGAAGGGGTTAAAATGTCCAAATCTATTGCTTGTAAATTTTATACTGTTGGCTTCGTTGTTGAGAGAGAGAGAGAGAGAGAGAGAGAGAGAGAGAGAGAGAAATTCGTTTACCTTTCTTTCTTCCTTTCCTTTAAAGTCGATAAAAGTAATAAGAAAAGAAAAACAGCAATAGAAGAGAGAGAGAGAGAGAGAGAGAGAGGCATTAAGGCAGCTTTCTTTTTTCCTTTCCATAAAAGTAAAAATAATAAGAAATGAAAAACAGCCATAGAAGGATGAAAATTAAAAGAGAGAGAGAGAGAGAGAGAGAGTAAGGCAGCTTTATTTATTTATTCATTTATTTTTATCGCCTAATGCTGGTAAATCACAAACACCCTCTCGATTCATGTAGGTGTTGGCAGATGTGTTTTCATGTCCAGCCGCTGTGTGTAGAGTGTTGGCGGTGGGAGGGAGGCAGGGAGGGAGGCAGTAGGAGGCAGGCAGGGGGACAGGCAGTGGGAGGCAGGCAGGGGGGGAGGCAGTGTGCAGGGAGTTTAATCTCTCCCTGAAGCCTTTGTCTGCCCTGGG
>NC_137011.1:1484789-1519789 GCF_032717465.1 Coenobita brevimanus | reverse complement strand
CTTTATTGTCTCTTTCTTTTTCTCTCTTCCCTCCCCCTCCTTTCTTTTCTCTTGATTTTCCCTCTCTCTTCTCCTCTCTTTTTCTCTCCCCTCCTTTTCCGCCTCACCTCCTTTCTCCTTATGTCTCTCTTTTCCCCTCTCCTTACTGGTCCGGAAAATATTGATGCCCTCTCTTTTACCATCATCTCTTTACCCACCTCCTCTTTTTTACTCCTCTTTTTCCTCTCTACCTCTCTTTTTCTTTACCTCTTTACCCTCTTCCTCTTTTTTCTTTCTCCTCTTCGTCTACCCCCCCTCCCCTTAATACTGATGCCTGCTCTTTTATCATCATCTCTTTACCCACGTCTTTTTTTACTCCTCTCTTTTTCCTCTCCATTTTTTTTTACCATTATCTATACCCTCTTCCTCTTTTTTCTTTCTCCTCTTCTGTCTTCACCCCCCCCCCCTATTTTTCCCCTCTTCTCTCTCATTTCCGGCGCGCTGGTTCGGAAAATACTTATGTCCTCTCCTTTACCATCACCTCTACCATTTTCCTCTTTTTTCACTCTTTTCTGTTCTCTTTTTCTCTCATCCTTTCCCTCTTTTTACCATCATCTGTGTACCTTCCTCTCTCTCTTTTAGCTGTCTTCTCTTCTCTTCTCTCCTGTTTCCCTTCCTCTCTTTTATCATCATCTCTACAATTTCCCTCTTTTTTCACTCTTTTCTGTTCTCTTTTTCCTCTTTCTTCTCCTTTCTCTCTTTTTACCATCATCTGTGTACCTTCCTCTCTCTCTTTTACCTATCTTCTCTTCTCTTCCTCTCTCTCTCTCTCTCTCTCTCTCTCGCTCTCTCTTTTCTCTTGTTTCTCTCCCTCTCTTTTATCATCATATCTACCTTTTTCCTCTTTTTTCACTCCTCTCTTTTTCTATCTTCTCTCTCTTTTTCTCTTCTTTTTCCCCTGCGTCTCTTTCACTATCATCTGTGTACCTTCCTCTCTCTCTCTCTTAGCTCTCCTCTCTTCTCTTCTTCTTTCCAGTTTCCTTCCCTCTCTTTTATATCACGTCTTTACCCTCTTCCTCTTCCCCCCCCCCTCTTTTCTTTCTTTTCTCTCCTTTCTTTTATTATCTCTCTCTCCCCATCACGTACCGTCTTTATTTTCACCCTCATCCCTCTCCTCTTTTTCTCTCTTTACCTTCTCTTTACGCCTCTCTTGCATCTATTCTTTTTCAAATACTCTTTCCCATCTTCTCTTTTTTTCTCTTTCCACTCTCTATTTCCCTCATATCTTTTCCCCTCAGCTGTCATTTCCTCATCTCTCTCTCTCTCTCTCTCTCTCTCTCTCTCTCTCTCTCTCTCTCTCCTTCCGTCATTTCTTTTTCCCTATCTTTCCCTCTCTTTTCCTCTTTCCCTCTCCCCTCTCTTCTGTTCCACCTTTCTCTCTTTATGGCCTCTCTTCCCCTTTTATCTCAAAACTTTTCCTCCTCCTCTTTCCCCTCTTTCTTGACTCTCTCTCTCTCTCTCTCTCTCTCTCCTCTGGTTTTTTTCTATTCGTATTTTCCGTCATATCTTTTAATTCTCTCTTTTTCGCCTCCTCTTTTCCCCTCTTTATGTCCCCTCTCTTTGCCTTTGCTCTTTTTGTTCAATGTTTTACTCTCTTTATATACCATCTTCTCCTCTCTTCTCTTCCCCTCTTGCTCTCTTAAATTCTTATTCTTCTCCCCTCTCTTTTATCTTCTCTTTCTCCTCCCTCACTCTCTTTTATTACCTCTCTCTTCCCCTCCCTCCCCTCCATCTTCTGCCTCTTTTTCTCTTTTCTCTCTCCTCTCTTTTTACGAGTATATTGCCCTTATGTCCGGTCCACTCTCTTTATCCCATATCAGCATTCTCTCTCTCTCTCTCTCTCTCTCTCTCTCTCTGCTTGTATGTATTTGTGTATGTACTGTATGTATGTATGTGTGTGTGTGTGTGTGTGTGTGTGTGTGTGTGTGTGTGTGTGTAAAATGTTCCTCTAATTTTCTGCTCTCTTCACATCTCTCTTAATATGCCCTTGTATTTTCCCTCCACTCTTTTTCTGCTTACATTCTAGTTTCCTCTCTTTTAAGTCCCTCTTTTTCCTCATCCCTCCCTCTCTTTTTCCTCATCACTGTTTATGTCTACGGCTCTCTCTCTCCTCTCATTCTCTCTTTATGCTGTCTTCCCCTCCACCTCCTTTTTATGTTGCCCCTCTAATTATTTTTCTCGCCTCTCTCTCTCTCTCTCTCTCTCTCTCTCTCTCTCTCTCTCTCTCTCTCTCTCTCTCTCTCTCTCTCCTCTTTTTACCTCCTCTCTTTCTCTCTTTTCTTTTTTCTTTCTTTTTTGCACATTTTTTTTTATCTAATTGTATCTTTCTTTGCTTTGCCTCTCTTTTTCTTGCTTATTTCTTTTCTCCTTATTTCGATTTCTCTTTCTCCTCTCTTCGCATCTTTGAGAGAGAGAGAGAGAGAGAGAGAGAGAGAGAGAGAGAGAGAGAGAGAGAGGACAATAGGGATGAATGATAGTGGAGTAGGATTGAGAGAAAACATTGGTCTGCTCTTACTTTCCCTCCCTCCCCTTCCCTCCCCTCCCTCTCGCCCTCCTTCCCCCTTCCCCTCCTTCCCTCCTTTCTTCCTCCTCTCTTCCTCCCCTCTTCCCTCTCTCCCCACTCTCACCCGTTCATCACCCCTGTCTGTTGGCCTGTCTGTTATCTTTTGTTGTGTGTGTGTGTGTGTGTGTGTGTGTGTGTGTGTGTGTGTGAGAGAGAGAGAGAGAGAGAGAGAGAGAGAGAGAGAGTGAAAATATTAAAAGATGCATATGGATGCATATTTTCCTTTTCTTACCCTTCTTGTCATATCTTCTCCCTTTCTTTAACACTCCTCTCTCCCTAGTCTTTCTTTCTCTCCCCCTCCCTCCCCCTCCATCGTCTCTTTTTCTCTCTCTCTGTCTCCCACACTCTTCTCCCTCGCATCTCCGTTTCGCCCTACACACTCTCTCTCTTCACCCCTCCTTCTCTTTCTCACCCTCGTCTCACATAATTGTTCTGTTTCCCCTCCTTCTCCACTCTCCCCCACCCTCTTCCCCTCCTTCTCCACACTCCCCCACCCTCTTCCCCTCCTTCTTCACTCTCCCCCACCCTCTTCCCCTCCTTCTCCACTCTCCCCCACCCTCTTCCCCTCCTTCTCCACTCTCCCCCTCCTTTTTCCCCCTCCCCCCACCCCTCTTTCTTACACCCTTCTCGTGACATTTTCTGTTTTCCCACACACGCTCTCTCCACCTTCCTCCTCCTCCTCCTCCCTTTCCATCCTCCCCCACCTTTCTGCCTCCCTCTCCCCCACCTTTCTCCCTCCCTCTCTCCCACCTTTCTCCGTCCCCCTCCCCACCTTTCTCCCTCCTCCTCCCCCACCTTTCTCCCTCCTCCTCCCCCACCTTTCTCCCTCCCCTTCTCCCACCTTTCTTCCTCCTCCTCCCCCACCTTTCTCCCTCCTCCTCCCCCACCTTTCTCCCTCCCTGTCTCCCACCTTTCTGCCTCCCCCTTCCCACCTTTCTGCCTCACCCTCATCCACCATTCTCCCTCCTCCTCCCGCACCTTTCTCCCTCCCCCTCTCCCACCTTTCTCCCTCCTCCTCCCCCACCATTTTCCCTCGCTGTCCCTCATCTTTCTCCCTCCCCAGTCCCATCTCCCTCCTTCTCACCCACTTTTCTCCCCCCTCTCCCCCACCTTTCATCCTTCTCTCCCCCACCTTTCATCCTTCTCTCCCCCACCTTTCTTCCTCCCCTCACCCACCTTTCTCCCCCCTCTCCCCCACCTTTCTCCTCCCACTCCCACCTTTCTTCCTTCTCTCCCCGTCTCCCTCATCCCACCCAACCATCTCCCAAGTGAAGGCACCATTAATACGTGGTTTGTGCTCCATTATTCCACAGTCTCCCGCCCTATGGTGACACATTTACATACGCCTGAATATGGATGTGCCCTGGCGGAGTGAGAGGGAAGGGGAGTGGAGTGGGGAAGTGGAGTGAGAGGGGGGAAGAGGGCATAGAAGTGGGAGAGTGGGTGGAAATGGGAAGTGGAGTGAGAGGGGGAAAGAGGGCATAGAAGTGGGAGAGCGAGTGGACGTGGGAAGTGGAGTGAGAGGGGGAAAGAGGGCATAGAAGTGGGAGAGTGGGTGGAAATGGGAAGTGGAGTGAGAGGGGGAAAGAGGGCATAGAAGTGGGAGAGCGAGTGGAAATGGGAAGTGGAGTGAGAGGGGGGAAAGTGGGGATAGAAGTGGGAGAGTGGGTGGAAATGGGACGTGGAGTGGGGGTGAAAAAGTGGGAATGGAAGTGGGAGAGTGGGTGGAAATGGAAAGTGGAGTGGGGGTGGGAAAGTGGGGATAGAAGTGGGAGAGTGGGTGGAAATGGGAAATGAGGTGAGAGTGAGAAAGTGGGGATAGGAATGTGTGTGTGTGTGTGTGTGTGTGTGTGTGTGTGTGTGTGTGTGTGGCTGGGAGAGTGAGTGAGAGTGGGAGAGTGTGGATAGGAATGTGTGAGTGGGCGGGAGAGTGAGTGGAAACGGGAAGTGGAGTGACAGTGAGTGGGAATGGATGGCAGAGTTTGGGAAGGAGAGACAAGAGTGGGGATAAAAATGATTGAGAGTGAGTGGGGATAAAAAATAGATTGAGAATGAGTGGAAATAGGGAGTAGGTTGAGAGTGGAAGTGAGAGGGTGAGTGGGAGTATGATTTAGTTATAGAGAGGGTGAGTGGGAATGAGTATTGGAGAAGGAATGAGAGTAGGATACTTGAGTAGGAGTAGGAAGTATTATTGATGGTGAGAGTATAAGAGAGTGATGGTGATTGAGAGAGAGTGAGTGATGAAGAGAACTAAATGAGTGGTAGAGTGGGGAATGAGAGGTAAATTGGGAGTGGGGTCTAGGGTTAGTATTGGAGTTGTGGGAGTGGGAGGAAGAGTGGAAATTGGAGGCGAGTGGGAGTGGGGGATGGTGCGGGAGGATGGGAAATTGTATGTAATGGAGGGAGGGAAAATAGAAAGTTAAGGAGAGTTGGGGAAGTGTGTGTGTGTGTGTGTGTGTGTGTGTGAGAGAGAGAGAGAGAGAGAGAGAGAGAGAGAGAATTTTTTATCTATCTGTTATATCACTCCGTCCCAATATCTAGTCTGTCGTCGTCGTCGTCGTCGTCGTCGTCCTCCTCCTCCTCCTCCTCCTCCTCCTCCTCCTCCTCCTCCTCCAGATCAATTTTCATCAATCAATCAGTCGACAGACCTCAAAACCTCTTACGTCCTTCTGCCTCTCTCACATTTTCTCCCTCCCCTCTTTTTTTTTTCTCCCTCCCCTCTTTTTTTTCTCCCTCCCCTCTTTTTTTTCTCCCTCCCCTCTTTTTTTTCTCCCTTCCCTCTTTTTTTTCTCCCTCCCCTCTTTTTTTTCTCCCTCCCCTCTTTTTTTCTCCCCTCTTTTTTTTTCTCCCTTCCCTCTTTTTTTTTTTCTCCCTCCCCTCTTTTTTTCTCATCCCTCCATTTCTCTTCGCATCTTTTTTTCTCCTTGCTTTTCCTCCTACCTTCTCTTCTCTCCTCACCCCACTCTCCTCTTCTCTGTCTCTGTCTTCTCCCTCTCGTCTCCTTTCCTTCCTTCTTCCTTTACTCTCATCTGCCTTCTCTTCTCTCTCTTTTTCTCCTCATCGTTCCTCTCCTGTACTCTCCTCTCGCCTCTGTTTTCTCTCTCTCTCTCTCTCTCTCTCTCTCTCTCTCTCTCTCTCTCTCTCTCTCTCTCTCTCTCTCGTCTCCGCTCCTCTCCCTATCCTCTCATTTCTTCTTCTGTTCTTCACCCATTTTCCTCTCTTCTTTTCTCTTTTTCTCTCCTCTCCCATCTCCTCCTTCTCCCTTCTCTCCTCTCCTCTCCCTTGTTCTTATATTTCCTCCTCTTCTCTCACCCTCCCTCCTCCTCTCCCTGGCAATTACTTATCTCTCCCCTCACTTCTGTCGCTATTACCCCATCTCTCTCTCTCTCTCTTTTTTTTTTTTTTTCCTCTCTCTCTCTCTCTCTCTCTCTCTCTGTCTGCCTGTCTGTCTGCCTGTCTGTCTGTCTGTCTCTGTCTGTTTGTCTCTGTCTCTGTCTCTGTCTGTCTGTCTCTGTCTCTCTCTCTCTCTCTCTCTCTCTCCCGTGTGATTGAAAAACCCTGGTAAGGAAGAGAATGACGCTCCTTTGAGGCTTCTACTTGAACGTGGGCGAGAGGGTCATAGCAGCCGCCTTTTTCTCCATATCCATTTTTCATCTCTTTTTCTTCTCCTCTTTGTCTTCTCTTTTTGCTCTTCTTCTCTTTTCGCTTCTCTTCTTCTCTTTTCGCTTCTCTTCTTCTCTTTTCGCTTCTCTTCTTCTCTTTTCGCTTCTCTTCTTCTCTTTTCGCTTCTCTTCTTCTCTTTTCGCTTCTCTCCTTCTCTTTTCGCATTTCTTCTTGTCGCTTTTCTTCTTCTCTTTTCGCTTCTCTTTTTCTCTTGTCGCCTTTTCTCTCCTCCTTGACCTCTCACCTTTTACATCATCGTCGTCATCATCTTTTTATTTTTCTTACTCTTTTCTTTTCCCTTCATTATGTTCCCTTCCCTTCCCTTCCCTTCCCTTTCCTTCCCTTCCCTTCCCTTTCCATGTCAGTTTTTCCATGCTGCATGATGGTTCTTCTCACTTTTTCCTGGAGGGTTTGGTGGTGGGGGGAGCCATCTTTCTTTACTATCCTTATCCTTCAGCATGTAGACTTAGATCTTGTAGTCATAGTTTTCTCTGTAACATGCAGCCTCGAAAGGACCATAAGGTCTGTTGCTGTTTGCTTTCCTATGTAATCCTATGTAATCCTTCCCTTCCCTTCCCTACTTTTCCCTTCCCTTCCCTTCCCTTCCCTACTTTTCCCTTCCCTTCCCTACTTTTCCCTTCCCTTCCCTTCCTTTTCCTCTCCCTTGCCCTTTCCCTTGCCTTTTCTTTTTCCTTTCCCTTTCCCTTTCCCTTCCCTTCCTTTCCTTAACTGTACCTTCCCTTCCCTTCCCGTCCCTTCCCTTTCCTTCCTTTCCTTCCCTTTCTTTCCCTACTTTTCTCTTCCCTTCCTTTCCCTTCCAATTCTCTTTCCATTCTGTTACATTGCCTCTTTCTTGTTTTTCTTCACTCCTCTCTCTCTCTCTCTCTCTCTCTCTCTCTCTCTCTCTCTCTCTCTCTCTCTCTCTCTCTCTCTCTCGTGTCTTTGTCCCTTAATCTGCTTCGTCTCCATACAAATTAAAAATGAAAATGTTTAAGATGAGAGAGAAAGAAAAAATTAGGAGAATGTGAGGATTTGTGACCGGACTGGAGAGAGAGAGAGAGAGAGAGAGAGAGAGAGAGGATATCTAATCTAAGGAATGGGAAAAGGAAATAGTTCATAGGATAGAGAGAGAGAGGGGGGGGGCGGGACCACAAAAAGTTAGTACCGAAGAAAGAAATAAAAGGGAAGGAAAAAAAAACTCCTTCATTGATGTTAAGCTTTTTATGATAACATTAAATCGGAATCACCTCTGTCTCTCTCTCTCTCTCTCTCTCTCTCTCTCTCTCTCTCTCTCTCTCTCTCTCTCTCTCTCTCTCTCTCTCTCAGTTTAATGTCTAGCCTATATTCGTTACTTTTCATAGCTCTTCTTTTTCTCTCCCTTCCAATTTCTTCAGTGTCTACGTAGAGAGAGAGAGAGAGAGAGAGAGAGGGGCATAAAGAGAGGAAGATGTAATAAAAAGTAGTGAGAATAAGGGCGTAACTATAACATTAAGCCAGTGGAGCGGTTCTTTATGGCATCCCAGCCTAGATATATGGTAGCTACTGCGACCTGGGGAGGAGGAGGAGGAGGAAGATGAAGAGGAGGAGGAGGAGGAGGAGGAAGATGGAGAGGAGACGGAGGAAAATGAGGGAGGAAAGGACGATGGTGATGGTGGGTTGAAGATGATGATGATGATGTGGAAGAGGAGGAGGAGAAGAAGGCACACAAATGATGATGATTATGATGATGATGAGACGGAGGAGGAGGAGGAAGGGAAGGAGGAGGAACTGGGGGTAGAGGAAGACAAAATGGAAGATAAACAGGGAAAGGAAGAGTAAGAGAGAGAGTAGAGAATCAGGATGGAGAGGAGGAAGACTGAGAGGGGTGGGGGGGGGAGGAAAGAGAAGGGGAAGGTGAAAAGGAGGAGGAGGAGGAGAAACGGAAAAATAAATGAAGGAAAGGAGGAGCAGGAGGAGGTAAAAGAGCAGGTGAAAAAATTAGGAAATAGTGGAAGAAGATGAGGAGAATGAGGATGAGGAGAATTAGAGGGAATTACGTAATTACCCGACCACACAGACATTACGGTTCCTACGAGGTGGTTGGGCCGTAAGAGCAGAACTTATTTCTTGTATCAGCCTCGCAGGAGAAGATAAGGGTAGTATAGCAGATGGCGCTCTCTCTCTCTCTCTCTCTCTCTCTCTCTCTCTCATAATACAGTGTCTGTATCTATACCTCTGTCTTCATTTATTTTTGTATGTACAGAAAGGAGAGGATGGGGAGGGAAGAAGGTAGAGAATGAAGAATGCAATAAAGGCAAAAGAAACTAAAGAAAATAAGGGCCAGAGAGAGAGAGAGAGAGAGAGAGAGAGAGGTGGTGTAAGAGAGGAAGGGTGGGCACAGGGTAAACATTCCAGCCACACCATACACAGGGATAAGCTAGGGTGGAGCCGCCCCTGTCACGTCCACAACACCTCCTATGCCACACCTCACACCTCACCTCACCACAGCACACCTCATCTCACCACAGCACATCTCACCACCACAGCATACCTCACCTCTCAAACACCACACCTCACCCCACCCCTCCTATCTCACCTCATCAAACCTGTTCTCACATCTCACTTCCCCACTCCTCACAGACTGGGTTAGAATAGGTCGGTTTAGATATGTCTGGGTTGGGTTGGATTCGGTTAGGTTAGGCTGGGTTAGGTTGGGTTAGATTAGGTCATTTTAGGCTTGGCTGGGTTGGGTTAGGTTATGTATGGTCAGGTTAAGTGAGAGTGGGTGAGATTAGGTCGCGTTAGATAGGATTAGGCTGCGTTTGATTATGTTTGGTGGTCAGGTTGGGTTGGAGTAATTTAGGTCAGGTATGGGGAGGTTAGGTGAGATTATGTGAGGCTCTAACTATATATTATATAGTTAGACTTGGCTATGTGACACACACACACACACACACACACACACACACACACACACACACACACACACACACACACACACACACACACACACACACACACAGAATACTCTCTAGCAGAAGTTGGTGGTAGTGAAATGTGTGTATGTAACTGTGGTGGTGTGGTGAGGTTGCCATGGTAACACACTGGTCGAACACACACACACACACACACACACACACACACACACACACACACACACACACACACACACACACACACACACAAAATCACTTATAAATAGAACAGGCCAAACTTTCAGTAAGACTTTCACAGACATGGAAATCTTAAAGAATGAATAGGAAATATCAACCTAGGTTAGGTCACTTTAGGCAGGGCTTGGTTGGACTGGGTCATTCTTGGTTGGGTTTGGTTCAGCTGGATTAGATATAGACAAATTAGGTTAGACTGGGTTAGAATTGGTCGGTTTAGATATGTTTGGGATGGGTTGTATTCGGTTAGGTTAGGCTGAGTTAGGAAGGTTTAGATTAGGTTATTTTATGCTAGACTCTTTGGATTAGGTCAGGGATGGTCAGGGTTAGTGAGAACGGGTGAGATTAGGTCGCTTTAGATAGGGTTAGGCTGCTTTTGATTTGGTTTGGTGGTCAGGTATGGTTGGAATAATATAGGTTAGGTATGGGGAGGATAGGTGAGATTGTGTGAGATTATATATAGTTAAACTAGGGTAGGTGACGCACACACACACACACACACACACACACACACACACACACACACACACACACACACACACACACACACACACACACACACACACACACACACACACACACACACACACACACACACACACACACACACACACACACACTAAACCACTTATATACAGAACAGGCGAAACTTTGAGTGTGACTTTCAAAGGCATGGAAATCTTAAACAATGTATAGCCAATATCAACCTGGGTTAGGTCACTTTAGGTAGAGTTTGGTTGGACTGGGTCATTTTTGGTTGGATTGGGTTCTGTTGAATTAGGTATAGATGAATTAGGTTAGAGTGGGTTAGAATAGGTCGGTTTAGATATGTTTGGGTTTGGTTGTACTCTGTTAGGTTAGGCTGGGTTAGGTTGGTTTGGATTAGGTTACTTCATACCTTGTACACCATACCTTTTACACTTCACATCACACCTCATACACCAAGCACCACACCTTGCCTCAAACCTCACACCACACCTCACCTCACCCTGTGCTTCATTATCCTCTCCTCACCTTACATGCCTCATTCCTGTATTGTAAACATGGATGAGCTAGGGTGGAGTCGGCCAGTCACGACCACCACACCTCTCACATTACACCCAATGCACCTTATCTTACACCTCACCTCACTAACCTCACATTACACCTCATACACCTCATGTCAAACCTCACATTACATCTTCCACATCATTTATTACACCTCAGACCTCTACACTCTACCTTTTATATTACACACCTCACGTGTCACCTTCATATCTCACCCTACACTTCGTACACCTTACACACACACACACACACACACACACACACACACACACACACACATTCATCCATGGTACAGCCCACACACACACACACACACACACACACACACACACACACACACACACACACACACACACACACACATACACACCCTAAGGCCTCCCTCACACATAATACACTTTTCACCTTATTTTTTTTATGCAGAAAAATGAGGGTGGAGGCTGAAAGCCTGCAAAAATCTCGCCTCCCGAAGAAAAGGGAAGAAAAAACAGATTTCACCATTTCGAGATGCCAGGACACACTTTCTTTTATACAGTGTGGCCGAGAAAGGTGTTGCCCATTTCAGGAGAGTGTGTTACCTTACCCATGTCTGATATAGAGTTTCGTGCTGTGCTGTTATACCCGTGCATGATACAGAGCTTCATGCTGTCCTTACCCGTGCATGACAGAGCTTCATGCTGTCCTTACCCGTGCATGACAGAGCTTCATGATGTGCTGCCCTGCCCTACAGAGCATCATTCTATTCTCGTCTTATCCATGCCGTGTTATAGAGCTCACTGCTTTGTTATCTTACCCTTGTATGATATAGAGCTTCGTGCTACGCAAAAGCTCGCACAGGTCAGGTAAGGTGAGTCTGAAGTCCATAGCAGCAAATCACCCAATCACAAGCGACAATAACAAGACTCGTTATTTACGTACTAATGATCCCCGCTGCAACAATAGCCAGCCTGCTTAACAACAACCTCCATTATCATTATTGCAGCATTTTATTTTGCAACAGGGGCGGCCGGGCTTCTATTATTGCAGCCATTGCTATTATTTCCGGGTGATCATTTGCATAAAAAGTTCATCAGCCTCCCCCCTCCTCCTCTCCCTCCTCTCCTTCCTCCTCTCCCTCCTCTTCCTCCTACCCCAATCTGTGTACCTGTGTATGTAGGTGATGCGGTGTGGTAGGTGATATGGGTGGTGTGGTGAATGGTACAGGTGTGGTGGTGTGGTATAATTGAGTGAAAGTGTGTGGTGGAGTGTGGTAGATGGTATGGTGTGATGGAGACTTGTAGATGGTGTGATGGAGGGGTACAGGTGTGGAGGAGTGGTGTAGATGGATGGTGGGCTGGGGTACCTGGGTGTATAAGTGATGTATGGTAGGCGGTATTAGTTGGTGGTGTAGGTGTGGTGTAGATGAGTGCAGGGATTGAGTGATAGAGCGTATGTGTAATTTTTTGTGTTTAAGTGGTATTGGTAGTGGAGGTGGTATTGGTTGGTGTTGGAGATGGTATTGGTGTGGATGTAGGTGGTTTAGGTGGATGTAGATGCGGTGGAGTGGTCTAGGGAGGTTGTTTATGCGATGGAGTATGATGCGCGTAGGTGACATTAGTGCAGTGAGAGAGAGAGAGAGAGAGAGTCTAAATTTAGAGGAGAAAACAACTAAACTTAAAAATAGAAGCGAAGGACAGACAGCTGAGTAGAAGAGAGGGAAAAGGAGGTGTATGTAAAAGAGAGAGAGAGAGAGAGAGAGAGGGGGGGGAGAGTCTAAATTTAGAGGAGAAAATACAAGGAGAGATAAAAACAGAAGTGTAGGAGAGAGGAGCTGATTAGAAGAGAGGAGTAAAAGGAGGTGTGTGTGAAAGAGAGAGAGAAAAAGAGGACGCGAGAAAGAGGACAGTCTAAATCAAGAGGAGAAGGAGAGCAAAAAAGAGCAGGTCAGACGCTCAATCATCTTCTCAGGCTCCTTTTCCCTCCTGATGACCGTCTTGTTCTGTCAGCCACATCTCAAAACATCCTCACAATTACCCTATTTCTGGCGTCGTGTGTGTGTGTGTGTGTGTGTGTGTGTGTGTGTGTGTGTGTGTGTGTGTGTGTGTGTGTTTGGAGGATAGAGGGATGAGGGAAAGTGTGGGAGTGTGGAAATGAGAGGGGAGAAATGTATGATTGAAGATGAGAGAGGGGTGAGTGGGAAGGAGTGAGAGTGAAGATGAGAGGGAGGGATGTCAGAATGATGAAAGAGGTGAATTATGTGATTATTGTATGGAAGAAGGAGGGTGAGAGGGAGAGGGAGCTGGTGTGGGAGGGAGAAAAAGAGGGTGGGAGAAGGGGAGGGAGTGTGGGAGGGAGGGGGAGGGGAAGGGGAGAGGCAAGATGAATTATAGGAACTGAGAAGTGGGACAGACGATGCGTATGAGAGAGAGAGAGAGAGAGAGAGAGAGAGAGAGAGAGAGAATCATATTGCACATACCAGTAACCTATGTAGCACTTTCGAGGCGGAAAAAATATGTTACCGTATAGTAAAAGTTCGCTTACACACACACACACACACACACACACACACACACACACACACACACACACACACACACACAGCTATTTAATTTGCCTCTGTCTATCTGTCAATTTCCATATATTTTTTTGTATCTGTCTGCTCGTTCTTGCTTCCTCATTTTGCCTCATTATTTTCTGTTGTATTTCCTATCTTTATCTCTCCATCTGTGTGTATCTTCATCTGTATGTGTCTCTCTGTCTGTCTTTCTGTATCTGTCAGTGGCTATTTACACATAGAACGTACGAGTAATATAATAATTGTCTTTCTTGTAACCATTAGTTTGTTTACCTATCTGTCAGTGTTAATTTTTTATATACTTATCTATTTGTCTGTCTGTCTTCTTACCTATCTTATCTTTCATTACGGTATCTATCTATTTATCTGTATCTACCCTTCTTTTTATCAGTCTGTAAATCTTGCTATCTATCTGTCTGTCTATCTCTGTATTCTGTCCATTAGTATAAATCCATCTATCCATCCATCCATTCATTCATTCATTCATTCATTCATCCATCCATCCATCCGTCCATCCATCCATCCATCCATCCATCCATCCATCCATCCTTTCATTCATTCATTCATCCATCCATCCATCCATCCATCCATCCATCCATCTATCCATCTGTCTGTCTATCTATAAATCTGTCTATCCATCCCCACACATACCTTATCCCCTCTAGTCTTTTTTGCAGTTCCATGTCACCCTCCTTATGTTCTCGCTTCTCTCATTCCATTTCGTTTTTTCCATCACCGTTCATTCCTCTGTTTATTGTTCATGCACCTTACCTATGCATTTATTCACTCTTTGCATTCTTTCATTCTCTCATTCATTCATTCACTCATGCCTTCATTCCCTTCCTGCGTACATTCCATTTCACCTCTTTCGTCCCTAAGGGTTATATTCATGTGCTTAGTTGAAGGATTTTTTTTACTTAATTGCTGCGAGTTTGGTGGTGGTATATTGGTGGACTCTCTCTCTCTCTCTCTCTCTCTCTCTCTCCTTAAATTCATCCTTCTTCCATCTCCTTTCTTCCTCTACCCCTCCTCCTATCCCTCTTCTCTATCTTACTGCCTCTTTCCCTCTGTACTTCTCCTCCTCTCCCTCTCCCTCCTTATCTCCATCCTTCTCATCTCTCAATCTTCCTTCGTCTCTCCCTTTCCTCTCGCCCTCCTTAATTTCATCCTTTTGACCCTTCTCTCTCTCTCCCCCTTCTCTCCCCTGCCTCCCCCATTCCTACCTCCACCCCCTACGCCCACATCCAATGCCACTTCCTCCCTCTGACACTTTGGCTGACAGGAGGGGAAAGGAGGCCAGAGAGAGAGAGAGAGAGAGAGAGAGGTTTGTAGAGGGCTGTTCATAAGAGGAGAATCTTTAACGACATAAGGAACAACACCTTTTCTAACTCCCCTTCGTCTTTGCCACCCCTCACAGGAAGCGGTGTCAGGAAAATATTGATACCTAGAATGAAGTATATATATATATATATATATATATATATATATATATATATATAAATGATATAATAAGCCAATTTCTTTACTCGAATTTTGCTTTGAATTTTTTTTTTTTTTTTTTTTTGGTGGAAAATTGATGTTCGGTTTTTTATATATATTTTGAGGGAGGTAATATCATAGAGGAGGCTTTAGTGAGAGAGAGAGAGAGAGAGAGAGAGAGAGAGAGAGAGAGAGAGAGAGAGAGAGAGAGTGAGAGAGAGAGAAAGAGAGAAGGTGGGGGAGGGCAGTGAATAATTGATAAAGAGAGAGACGTGAGAGAGAAGTTTGGAGAGACAGCAATCTGTATTACACAAAGTTTCTCTCTCTCTCTCTCTCTCTCCGTAGTTCCCACGGTCTACCTGCCTACCTGCCTTCCTACCTTCACACTATAAAATTAGCAGGCAGGTGGTAATGATGTGTGTGTGTGTGTGTGTGTGTGTGTGAGAGAGAGAGAGAGAGAGAGAGAGAGAGAGAGAGAGAGAGTACTCCTGCCAACTCCGGCATTATGACATAGAATAGGCCTATATTTAACGCAATTATAACTGCCTGTAATTGCCTCTCCTCCTGCCCTCTCTCCCTTCCGTTTCCCTCCATCCTTCCTTCCTTCCTTCCTTCCTTCCCTCCGTCCTTCTTCCCTTCCTTCCTTCCTTCCCTCCATCTGTCCATCCTTTCTCCTACTTTTCTTCCTTAGTCTCCTTCCTATTTTTGTTTTTCTTTATTTCCATCCTTCCGTCCTCCACCCGTCCTGCCCAAATTTATTCCTTCCTTTATTCGTTCGTTCCTCCTTCGCTTTTCCTTCGTTCCTTACTTCCTTCCTTCTTTCCTTGCTAAGCAGTACATCTCCCTTCCTCTTTCCTCCCTCCACATCCTCTGCCTCTTCTTCTCCATCCTTCCTTATATATCCTCTCTCTCTCTCTCTCTCTCTCTCTCTCTCTCTCTCTCTCTCTCTCTCCATCCTCTTTAACATACAGTTCAGTCTGTCTTACTTTAACCCTTCTTTCCTTCTTCCCTCCTCCTTCCTTCCTTCCTTCCTTTCTCCCTTTTCACTCTCTTATTCCTCAGTTCTCTCTTCTCTTTCTCCTCCTTCCCTCCCTTCCTCTTTAAGTATTTTCTTTCTTTTTCATTCTATCCTTCCTTTCTCTTTCCTTCCATCCTTCTCTTTTACTCCTTTCTCCCTTCCTTCCATCTTTGTTTCTCTCTCTCTCTCTCTCTCTCTCTCTCTCTCTCTCTCTCTCTCTCTCTCTCTCTCTCTCTCTCTCTCTCTCTCTGTCCTTGAAGATAAAGGGAATATATAATAGAAAGATACAACCTCTCGGGGGACCCTCTGTTTGAGAAAGAGAGAGAGAGAGAGAGAGAGAGAGAGAGAGAGAGAGAGAGAGAGAGAGAGAGAGAGAGATTATTAAAGGAAACAGGAAGGGAGGGAGGAAAGGAGGAGTCTTGAGGAAGAGAGAGAAGGAAGGAAAAGGAGGGTGGAAAGGAAAGTGGAGAGAGGGAGGAAGAAAGGAGAGAAGAAAACAAGTGCTGGGATGGAGGAGGGAGGGAGAGGGGATGGAGGGATGGACAGTGCAGGGTGGGAAGGAAGTAAAGTGGATGGAGTGAAGGAGGAGGGAGGGACGAAGGGAGAGGAGAGGGAGGGAGGGAGGGAAGGTGGGTGGTTAGAGTTATGGAGGAAGAGAAGGAACAGAGGTGAAGGAAGGAAAGTGAAGGGAGTGAGGGAGGAGGGAGGGAAGAAGGAAGAGGAGAAAGAGGGAGGGAGGGAAGGAGAGTGGTGAGAGTTATAGAGGAAGAGAAGGAAATGAAGTGAAGGATGGAAGGAAGAGAAGGAGAACGAATGAAGAAATTGTGATTATAGTGGAAGTGATGGAGGGAGGAAAGTAAGATGCAGGGAGGGAAATGGAGGGAGGGAGGAAAGGAACGAGAATGGAGTGAGAAAGTAAATGTGGAGGAGAGAGAGAGAGAGAGAGAGAGAGAGAGAGGAGTGGAGTAAGTGGAGAGGTTTGTTTTGGTTAGGATAAAGAGGGAAGCTCAAGGGAGGAGGAGGAAGACGGGGAGGAGAGGAAGAAGCAAGCAGGAAATATGATGCGAGGAGGAAGGTACAACAGAGAGAGAGAGAGAGAGAGAGAGAGAGACTTGAATAATAAGTGAGGGACACTACGAAGATGTACAGAGAAATAAGAAATGCTGTGTGTGTGTGTGTGTGTGTGTGTGTGTGTGTGTGTGTGTGTGTGTGTGTGTGTGTGTGTGTGTGTGTGAGAGAGAGAGAGAGAGAGAGAGAGATGCTGGGGCTCTCCTGTCTTCTCTGCCTACCCACAATGAATACTGACGACCACAGGGAGGCAGATGTGAGGCAGGGAGAGGCAGATTTGAGGCAGATGGGTGAGGCATTCAGGGAGGTAGGCAGGAGAGTGAGGCAGGCAGGGAAGGGTGGGGTAGGCAGGAGGATTAGGCAGGGGTAGAGGGGTGAGGCATGCAGGAGTAAGGCAGGGTGGCAGGGGTGAGGCAGGAGGAAGGGGTGAATCATAGAGGCGGGGTGAGGCAGGAAGTTAGTTAGGCGTGAGGGTATGTGAGAAGCAGACAGGCAGGTTGGAAGGGAAGGAAGGAATAAAGGAAGGAAGGAAGAATGGAAGGAATAAAGGAAGGAAGGAGAGAACAGAAGGCGGAAGGAAGGAAGGAGAGACCTGCAGAAGGAATGAAGGAAGGAAGGAGAGAGGAAAGGAAGACAGGATATTGGGAATGAAGGAAGTGAAGAGATAAGACGAACTGAGTGGACAAAGGAAGGAAAAAAGGGAATGGAGGAAGGAAGAAGGAAGAGGAAAAGGATGGAAGAAGGAAATGAATGAGAAATGGAAGGAAGGAAGGAAAAAATGAACGAATAGAGGAAATAGGGAAGCAGGAAGGAGGGGAAGGAAAGAACGAAGGAAAGAGATGGAGGAGGCAAGAGAAGGAGTTAAGGAGAGAAATTCGAAAAAGGTAAACAGGAGTGGATATGAGAGAGAGAGAGAGAGAGAGAGAGAGCAAATTGAATAAGATGCCCTATCCAAAAAGGAGGATATAAAAAAAAAGAGAGAAAAAAAGAGAAAAAGAGAGACCTGAGTGAGTAAGGGGGACACTGTTTTAAGCCGGGGACTTTGAGTAATAGTCTCTCTCTCTCTCTCTCTCTCTCTCTCGGATTATCTGGAAATGGTTAGAAATCCCTGGTTTTGTGTACTGAAAAATATGTGAAAAAGGTGTTAATTATTATTTATATCTAAGAGCTTTGAATGGGTTGAGAGAGAGAGAGAGAGAGAGAGGAATGGAAAGATAAGAAAGACTGCTTGGGCTAAGAGAGGTTGAGAAATGTACGGAGAAATTGAGATGGGTTTTGAGAGAGAGAGAGAGAGAGAGAGAGAGAGAGAGAGAGAGAGAGAGAGAGAGAGAGAGGACACCGAGGCAGGCCAGACCCTCTCCCTTCCATCCCTCCCCCATTGAGATCTCCAATATTGGCTTACCCTCGATGATTATTTCGGCCAGAATCGAACCCGGGTCCACGGATTTTTTTTCTTTTTATTCCTCCTCTTCTCCTCCTATTTTCCCGGGCGATGGATTTGGCTGGTTTAGTCGGTAAAGAGGGGTTTAGTTTGACGGGTTTTACGGCGTTATTCTGCCAGGCTTCGTTTTTTTTTTTTTTTTTTTTTTTGGGGGGGGGGGTCGCGTGTAGTTCAGAAAAAAATTTAATGTTTTTTTTTTTAAGTGAATTTAGGAAGTGGGTTTATTCATTTTAAGGGCCAGTTTTTGCCCCTTTTTATGGGTTAATTTTGGTGTGATTTAAGGGTTTAAGTGCTGTGTGTGTGTGTGTGTGTGTGTGTGTGTGTGTGTGTGTGTGTGTAAGTCGATGAGATGACCTATTGTGATGATCTCCAACAAGGTCATATTAGGTTAGATGGTGTTATATCAGGTCATCTCCAATTAAGTGAAGTCTAGGTAAGTGATACGAGTCAGTTAAGGTCATCTGTGGTAAAGTCATGTCATGTCAGGGCCGTCATCTGTGGTAAGGTCATGTCAGGTCAGAGCCAGTTAAGGTCATCTTGGGTAAGGTCATGTAGGGTCAGAGCCAGTTAAGGTCACTGTGGTCATGTCAGGTCAGAGCCAGTTAAGGTCATCTGTGGTAAGGTCATGTCAGGTCAGAGCCAGTTAAGGTCATCTGTGGTAAGGTCATGTCAGGTCAGAGCCGCTTAAGGTCATGTCAGGTCAGTTCCAGTTAAGGTCATCTCTAATAAGCTTACCATGTCTGTCCTGGATCCATTTAGCTTGCATCAGTCAGTAAGAATCACAGGCCATTTTGTGAACACGAAGACGGTTGGATTGTTACTATATTCTTGCTGCCTCAGACGATTTTATTCACTTCACGCGAGACTGTGAACTGAGTGGGAATGATACGGCCTTCAGAAACACCAGAGGGTTTTTCTGAGGTGACTAAAATCGTCTGTAGGTTGCAGGTAACATGGAAAGGACGTCCACTGGTTGAAAAGGCTAAGCGCATCCCGTGTCAGGTCGTACAAGGTCAAATAGATGTGGTAGGTCATAATGGGTCGGTAATCCCTTTGGCGCACATCAGTTAATTGAAATACCGGGTCATACATTATACTCAGTTATTCATCCTGCCTCCTGGTGCGTTTTTCATTTTTCATCGTACTTCTAGACGATTTCATTCAGGTTGGAGAGCCGCTTGATAAGAGGCTAATTGAAGGCCTTATCTTACTCCTGCTTCAGTATTATCTCCCCCGCCGAGGAAAATCATCTGGAGATAGCAGGAATAAATGCCAAAAAAAATCCTCTGTCTCCATGAAGAGGTTAGTCTCCCCTGTGAGGTCAGGAGAGGTCAGAGGTCATCCAGTAAGGTCGTATCGGGTCGGCATCCCTTTTATTCGTGCATCAGCTAATAAGAATATCGGGGTCCTATCGTGTGCCCTGCTCTCTGGCAAAGGAAACCCGTCGCAGCAGACCAAATCAAAGGCGCTCGCTCAGTTTTTTACGATACCGCTTGTGTAATGGATTTTGGTTCATTAGTTCCGGCTCGTATTGTGGTTCTCTACCCGCGGAGTTGAGGTTGAGGGTGGGGGGTTGGGGAGGCTGGGGTGTGTTTGTTTGGGGGGGTTTGTGTGAGGGAGGAGGAGGAGGTTATTTGGTGCGCGTGGGTGGGGATTTGCGGTTGTGATTGTGTGTGTGTGTGTGTGTGTGTGTGTGTGTGTGTGTGTGTGTGTGTGGAGGGGGTTTGTGGTTAGGGTGATGTATGTGGGAGGATTAAAGTATGTGGTTCTGTGTGTGTGGGGGGGGGAGGAGAATTGTGGGCTCGTGTTTGGGGTTGATGTGTGTGGGAGGATCATGTGGTTGTGTGTGGGGCAGGAGAACTGTGGTTGAAGTGATTGTATGGGGGAGGTTGTTTGGTTCTGTGTGTGTGTGTGTGTGTGTGTGTGTGTGTGTGTGTGTGTGTGTGTGTGTGTGTGTGTGTGTGTGTGCAGGGTTACATAGATACACAGACCTAACGATTCTTAACATAGGAAATCCAACCTTGACTCCATCAGCTTGAGATGACTATATATATTTTATTCACGTCAGGATAAGTTTTGCGAATTTGAGGGATTTATTGCTACCTTCATTCTCTTTAGTACCAGAGATCTGTATAGTGTGTTTGCTTCAACTTGACCAAAATCTAGAACCCTTTGCAGTTCGATTGATGGCCAGGTTCGAGGCTCGATTTGACTAGCAACCAAGGAGATTCATTCCTACCTCGTAATTAAATCTCATCAGAATCAGTCAACAATGAATGAAGTGATAAATACAGAAGTTTAAGAGAAGGATATAAAGAAAAGGATATTGCAGCAAAAGTTTCTCAGTCTAAACCCTTCGGAACGCAGCCATAGTGCAGGCAAGCAGACGCAGAATTGCATGAAGGACTGGGGGAAATTTCATGGGAACGCTAGAAAGTAGGGCTAAAAAATATGGAGAAACTACAAATACAGGTAATAATATAACACTACGAATCATATATGCTATTTTTATATATATTTTACCTGTGTTTTATTGGCTTCCTGTAAAAAAAAAAAAAAAGGAGAATTGTAACCTTACTGTAGATAAAATTCATCGATGTTATATAAAATTTCTTATATGTAGCTTCCTTACTACTTTATTTTAAAAAGATCACTAATTTTTCATGTGATTTTTGAAGTTCCCATATTTTTGAGAGTAAGGTAGACTTGTCCAAAACGTAAAGGGGTTACCTGTAGTCTTGATTAGCTTCTCTACTAGGGGGCTCGGTTAATAGGAAAAATGTTGTAATAGCAAAGAAATAAATATGGAGTGACGTTATTGTACTGAAGGGGTGAAGGAATGTCGGTATCTAGCAGGGTCCAGAGAGAGAGAGAGAGGGAAAGAGAGAGAGAGGGGGGAGTGAGTGTTTGTAGTGGGAAGAGAGTGTTGGTGATGGGAAGGAATAAAGGGGCAAGTGTGTGTGTGGAGAGAGAGAGAGAGAGAGAGAGAGAGAGAGAATAATGAGAGAGGGGAAGGGAGATAAGGGAAGAGAGAGGCTTAATTAGAACAAGATGAAGAGGAATGAAGAAGAGGGGAGAGAGGCGATGGAAGAGGGAGAGGGGAGGAAAAGGCAGAAGGGAGGAGATAAATAGGAGAGAGAGAGAGAGAGAGAGAGAGAGAGAGAGAGAGAGAGAGAGAGAGAGAGAGAGAGAGAGAAGGGGGGCATCGTTCCCTCGTAGGGCTTTCTCTCCCGTGGTTAATTGTCAATCAGGGAAGAGTAAGAGCTGCCAGGTCAGGGAGAGAGAGAGAGAGAGAGAGAGAGAGAGAGAGAGAGAGAGAGAGAGAGAGTAAGAGCTGGCAGGTCAGAGAGAGAGAGAGAGAGAGAGAGAGAGAGAGAGAGAGAGAGAGAGAGAGAGAGAATGTAGGAGGAAGCGAGAGAGAAAGGATGAAGAGGGAAGAAGGGAGAGGAGGAAAGAACAAAAGACATAAGGAGGAGGAAGAGAGGGAGGGAAGAGACACGGCTGGAGAGAGAGAGAGAGAGAGAGACTGTCTATTTCCACTACTCATTCTCGCCGTCTTTCTTCATCCCATTTCCAAACTTACCGCCCGTCACTCACCTGTCTCTCACCTTCCGCCTCTCTCTCTCTCTCTCTCTCTCTCTCTCCATTATATCCATCTCCTCCCATTAATACTCTGATGTCTCTGCATAAAAAATTACAACATTAGCCAAAATCCCCTGTTATCATTCTTATCAGTAATCCCATCCATATCAGTAATCCTATCTTTATCAGTAATCCCATCCATAACTCTCACGTATCATTTAAAGCGAATACAGTACGCATTTTTTTATATATATTTTCTCATTTATTTTTACTTTTCTTTCTCTATTTCCTTCCCTTTTTCTGTGTTTAGGGTACACGAGTTTTTTTTGTTTTCTTTTTCTGTTTTCTATTTAACTTTTCTCTTTTTTTCTCTATTATTCTTTTTTCTGGGTCACTTTTTTTTTATATTTCTCTTGTATTTATTTTCTTTCTGGTTTTCGCTCTTATATTTTCTTTATTCTCTTCTTTTTCTTTTTTCTGGGTTACACATTTTATCTTTCTTGTTTATTTTTCCTTCTTTTTCTTGGTTACACATTATTTTTTCTTTATTTTCCCCTTTTTTTGTGTAATTTTCTTTTGGGGTTACAGTTTATTTTCTTTATTGTCTTTATTTTTCTTTCTTTTTTTCTGGGTTACTGTACTACATTTTCTTTATTTCTTTATTTCCTTATTATTCTTTATATTTTCTTTATATTTCTTCATTTCCTTATTATTCTTTATATTTTCTTTATATTTCTTCATTTCCTTATTATTCTTTATATTTTCTTTATATTTCTTCATTTCCTTATTATTCTTTATATTTTCTTTATATTTCTTCATTTCCTTATTATTCTTTATATTTTCTTTATTTGTTTTCTTTATTTTTCTTTAATTGTTCTGGGTTACTCTTATATTTTCCTTACTTCTTCTTTTCCATAGTTTTTTTTTTCCTTTCTCTGGGTTACACCATTGTATTTTCTTTTGTCTTTTCTCTCTGTTCTTCTGTCTTTTTTTTTATCACACTTTCCTTACTTCATGAGGAGCATACGAACTCACTTCTGTCTTACCGAGGCGTGATATTTAAAGACAAAATGACTATAATCCTTTCACATTAACATTCCTCTTTGGTTAAATATTCTGTCTTTTATTTTGTCGTGAGCCAGACATTATCCCTTCAGTCTTGTTACGTATTCTTTATATTATTTTATATTATTTTTTATAGTGCTACGCCAGATGCATTGAGGTGATGATAGGTGGCGGTCGTAGTAGTAGTAGTAGTAGTAGTAGGGATAGCAGTATTAGTGTATCTCGAAGTGTATCAGTAAGAGTAGTAGTAGTTGTAGTAGTAATTGTAGTCACAGTAACCATGTATCTTAAGTAATATCAGTAGTAACATTAATAGTAGTAGTAGTGGTAGTGGTAGTAATAGTGATAGCAGTAGTAGTAGTAGTGGTAGTAATAGTGGTAGCAGTAGTAGTATATCAATAGTAATAGTAGTAGTGGGTAGTAACAGTAGTAGTAGTAGTAGTAGTAGCGTTCGTATCTCTGGCCACCATCATGCGTCTTCCCAAACAATGGCTGCCTGAGATTCCAGCTGGCCTCTTCATTACGACGCCATCACTCTCGCTAGGCAGGCAGGCAGGCAGGCGGGGAGAAAGAGAGGCAGGCAGGCAGGCAGGCAGGCAGGCGGGGAGAAAGAGAGGCAAGCAGGCAGGCGGGGAGAAAGAGAGGCAAGCAGGCAGGCGGGGAGAAAGAGAGGCAAGCAGGCAGGCGGGGAGAAAGAGAGGCAGGCAGGCAGGCGGGGAGAAAGAGAGGCAGGCAAGCAGGGAGAAAGGAAGAGAGGTAGATAGGCAGGCAGGGAGAAAGGGGGGAGGTAGACAGGCAGGCAGGGAGAAAGAGAGGTAGACAGGCGGGCAGGGAGAAAGGGGGGGAGATAGACAGGCAAGCAGGGAGATAGGGAGAGGAGTAGACAGGCAGGCAGGGGGGCGAGAAGAAAGGGAGACTGGCAAGAAGAGAGGAAGAAAAGCAGGCAGGAAGGCAGGAAGGAGGGAAGACAGGGAGGAAGGCATGCAGAGTAGGAGGAAGGTCGTACCGGTAGGTGAAGCGTAAGGTAGCGAAATATAGAGGCAGAGGGGGAATGAGAGGAATATAGGAGGGGAGGGAGGTGGAGATATAGGTAGGTAGGAAGATAGGGGAGAGGGGGATATGGAGGAAAGAGGAGAGGTAGGTAGGGAGGAAGATGGGGAGAGAGACAAGGAAACTGATAAGCAGGCAGTGAGAGAGGAACATAGCAAGGTAGGAAGATAGCAAAGGATGAGAGTGTTAAAGTAGGGAGGAGGGATGTAGAAGTGTAGGAAGATATGGAGGGAAGGAGAGAGGGAGAGGGAGGAAGGGAGGGAGGAGGAAGGAAGCATAGGTAGAAGAGTAGAAAGCTATGGAGGGAGGGAGAAGAAAGGTAGGATAGGGAGGGAGGAGGAAGGAAATTTGGGTAGAAGAGTAGAAAGATATGGAAAGGGAGAGGAAAGGTAGGATAGGAAGGGAGGTGAAGAGGTATCCAATAATGTCAGTCCTTCATATACACAATTGGTCGGCTGTAAAATTATCGTCACTGTCTGTTTCTCTCTGCCTATGACCTCCAGTATTTAAAACCCGGTGTGCCCAGGTATATTGAAATTAATTAACGTTTATTTTTGTCTCTGTTAATTATCTCTGAATAGGACAACTTTCTCCAAGCAATTCTGGTCTTTGTTTTTTTCAATTTTTGCGTAAAACAATGGTATGAACACAAAAGGATGTCGGGAGGAAGATAAAGAGTGGAGAGAGAGAGAGAGAGAGAGAGAGAGAGGCGAGAGTTGAGCCATGCATCTTCCTCTTTTCTTATCTCTCTCACCCTGCCTCCTCACCCCATTGTTATCTCATCTTATTATCGCCGCCTTTTGTTGCTCTATTTCCTATTTACCTTGACGAATGAATGCAGCGGCCGTCTTGCAGTCTGGCGGTAAATTCTCTCTCTCTCTCTCTCTCTCTCTCTCTCACTCACTCACTTTGTAGTCCACCCAGCCTTTTTCATTGCCTTGTCTTTAATTTGATACCCCTCCATTCTCTCTCTCCTCCTCCTCCTATATATTACCACTCTGTCTTTACTCCCTTTCCATTAACCTCTTTTTTTATTTTCTCTTTCTCTATGGACGCCTGGTGGTCTAGTGGGTTACGGTTCCCAGTTGGATGAGGGGCATAAGAAGTTGAAATCCTTGGTTTATAGTACTGAAGTTAATATGAGAGGGGATGGAAATTTTAACATAGTTTCTCTCTCTCTCTCTCTCTCTCTCTCTCTCTCTCTCTCTCTCTCTCTCTCTCTCTCTCTCTCCATTTTTACCTACCTTCACTCGCTTTCCTCCTACACCCCCCTCTTCTTATCTCCTCTCCTCTCCTCCTTTCTCCTTCCTCTCACACCCTCTCCTTCCTTCTCCTTTCTTCCTTCTTCCTCCCGTCCATCCTTCCATCGTTCCTTCCCCTAACCCCGTCTTCCCCTCCGTCACCACCAGCTCCCAGCCCTCGCCTTTTGTCCCTCTTCTCTTTCCCTTCTGTGTCTCATTCCCAACTCCCCTTTCCTTCCTTTCCACTTCTTAGCCTCCCCTTCCCCTCTCCCCCCTCCCATTCCCCCTACGTTCCCACCACTTATCCATTCCCTTACCTTCGTTTTCAGTCTGCTCTCTCCCTCTCCCTTCCATCCCTCCTTCCTTGCCTTCTCCTTCCACCTTCTTCCCTCCCACTACACTATCCATCTTTCCCCCCAAGTCCACAATCTCTCTTCTTCCTCGTTCCGTTCCTCCTATCCTTACTCTTCAGAATCTTCCTGCTCTTCTGTTCTTGTCTTTGGCCTCTAATAAATAATCATGAAAGAACCAATAGAACTGGTGCTGTTTACTTTCCGTTGAGCTCCCCTTCACCTCATCCACACTCCTGTCTCTTCTCTTGTCCCCTTCCCCCATCCCTTTCCTCTCCCTCCGTTCTCCTTCATCTCCTCCACCTTCCCTTCTTCCCTCCGCTCTCCCTTCTCATCCCCCCCTCTTCACTCTGTTCCCTTCTTTCCCCCACCCTTCCCCACGTCCTCATCTTCCCTTCTGTTCCCTGTCTTTCATTCCCCTACCACGTTTCCCTTTCTTGTCCCCCCGTTTCCCCCCTACACCTCCCCCCATTTTTTCTTTCCCTCCACCTCAGCCTCCTCCCTCTCTCCCTTCTTTCTCCCAGCTTCCTTTCTCTCCCCCTTCCCTCCTTCCCTCCCCCCTCCCCCGCGTGATGGTGGAGGAGGTAGTAGTGTGTGTGAGGAGTAAACACGGTCGGGTCAGGACACATATTTTCACGCAAATTGGAAAATAAATCTTCAGTCGTGAGTTACGGTCATGTGTATGTATGTGTGTGTGTGTGTGTGTGTGTGTGTGTGTGTGTGTGTGTGTGTGTGTGTGTACGTACCTGTCACTTATGTGCGTTTCTTTTATGTAAATCGTGTATGTGTCTGTGTGTGGGTTTCGTGCGTGTGTTGGGTGTAAGTTGTTTGTGTTAGTTCGTGCGCCCGTGCGTTTGTGTAAGAGAGAGAGAGAGAGAGAGAGAGAGAGAATTGCCTCCATTCTTCACCATCCATCCTTGTATCCCATTATTTCTTTCCCTTAAATCTTTCATCCAGCCTTCATTCTTCTACTTCTTTTCTCTCCACCATTCTCTCTCTCTCTCTCTCTCTACTTTCTTACTTTTCCCTCTCCATCGTTACATTTATCCTTTTGCCTCTCCATTCCCCTCCTTTCCATCCATCCATCCGTCTGTCCATCCATCCATCCCATCCATCCATCCATCCATCCATCCCTGCATCCATCCATCCATCCGTCCGTCCGTCCGTCCGTCCCTCCCTCCCTCCCTCCCTCCCTCCCTCCATCCATCCATCCTCCATCCATCCCTCCCTCCCTCCATCCATCCCTCCCTCCATACATCCCTCCCTCCCTCCATACATCCCTCCCTCCCTCCCTCCCTCCCTCCATCCATCCATCCATCCGTCCGTCCGTCCGTCCGTCCGTCCATCCATCCATCCATCCATCCATCTGTCCTCCATCCATCCATCCATCCATCTGTCCTCCATCCATCCATCCATCCATCTGTCCTCCATCCATCCATCCATCCATCCATCTGTCCTCCATCCATCCATCCATCCATCCATCCATCTGTCCTCCATCCATCCATCCATCTGTCCTCCATCCATCCATCCATCCATCCATTCATCTGTCCTCCATCCATCCATCCATCCATCCATTCATCTGTCCTCCATCCATCCATCCATTCATCTGTCCTCCATCCATCCATCCATCCATCCATCTGTCCTCCATCCATCCATCCATCCATCTGTTGCTCCTCTCCATCAATTTGTCTCTCGTTCCTCTGTTTGCTCTTCATTGCAGTTGCTGTGAGTTTTTTCTTTTTCCTTTTAGTCTCTCTCTCTCTCTCTCTCTCTCTCTTTCAAGTTTAGTCGCTCTATTATTCATGTTGATAATTTTTCCTGTATTGATTTTATTGATATTCTTTGCAATAATTTCTTCTTTACTGTTTCTCTGCTTATTTGTTTATTTATTAATGATTTGGTTAGTTTTAAGATTTTTTATTCATGGGTCGTGATGAATTGTGCTGTCATTAGAGAGAGAGAGAGAGAGAGAGAGGGAGAGAGAGAGAGAGAGAGAGAGAGAGAGTATTTATTATTCCAGTAAATAAGGTCTGGGATGGAACTGAGGAGCCATCATCCCAGAGAGAGAGAGAGAGAGAGAGAGATCAGGTGTCAAGGTGAATGAATGAGAGAGAGAGAGAGAGAGAGAGAGAGAGAGAGAGAGAGAGAGAGAGAGAGAGAGAGAGCACAGGTGAGTGAATGAGTGATATTAAAGAAGGTGGAGTTAGTAAGGATGGGTGGATAATAGAGTGTGTGAGAGTGAGGGGCGGGGTGGGTGGTGAGGTCAGAACACAAACAGGGTGGAGGGCGGGACGGGGCGGGGCAGGGCGGGGCGGGGCGGGGTCATTAGCAGGGTCATTATCGTAATCTGCCACACCAATTCGCCACCACCACAACCCTCTCTGGCTTCTTCCCCGCCCCACCTCCTCTCTTCCCCACCCCACCCTTTCCTTTCCCCACCGCGTCCTTGCTCTTCCCCCTCTCACCTTATCTCTTCCCCCCTCTCTCTTCCCTGCCCCACCCTCTCTCTTCCCAAATGTGGTAGAAATGATCAATATTGTGGCTAATATGTTTAATATAGTGTGGTAACTGGGGTAGATGTGGCTAATATTGCGGTAATTGTGGTGGTAATTGTGGTTGTGGTGGGCTGCCAGGAACCATCACACAGGCCTCACTTCCCCCCTTTAATAATGATGAGGAATGATGATTGTGGTACAAGGGGGAAATAAAATGAAGAAAGATGCTCTCACCCTTACGTTTTTATCCTCTCTCTCTCTCTCTCTCTCTCTCTCTCTCATCTTGCTCTCTTTGTCTCGTTTTTATTCGGCTTTCATTATTTTCTCATCTTTCTCTCGTGCCCCATTTTCTCTTTTTGCTGTCCGGAATTTCTCTTTTTTTTTTTTCCCTTTAGGTTCCATTATTTTCTCATCCCTCGTAGTAATTTTGTTTTGCTTTCTCATAATTTCCTTTTTTTTTCTTTCATTTTTTTTTATTTCATTGTTTTTCTTGCATTCACATTTCCTCGATTCTCTCTCTCTCTCTCTCTCTCTCTCTCTCTCTCTCTCTCTCTCTCTCTCTCTCTCTCAGTATCAAAAGCTCCAAACGAACAATCCCATCCCTAACTTGCAAAGCCCACGCATATTTTGGCATTACTTCCTCGCGAAAATTCCACCAAAATCCCAATTCCTTTTCGTCTTATCACTCCAGAACTATCTCTCTAAACACCCACGGCCCTCTTATCCCAGCGCAGACCTATAAAGCATCAGATAAAGGCAGGAAATTTACACCACCGTCTTTTACAGTCCCGAAACCACGTGGAAATCAGCTGACTCCGGGTTTGTTTACATTCGATCAGCTGGGCATCGCACGGGAGATCTTCACGCATGCGCAGATGGGGCGATAGAGGAGGACAGGGCGTGGGAAGGTGCGGGTGAGAGTGGGGGAAAGAGGATTGAGATGGAGATGAGGCTGGTGATGAAGTGGGGAAGGAGGGAAGAGGGAGATTAGGAAAGGAAAGGTGTGTGTGTGTGTGTGTGTGTGTGTGTGTGTGTGTGTGTGTCAGAAAGTATGGTGTGTGTGGCAGTAAATGTGATATGTGCGGTGGAAAGTGTGCAGTGTGTAGTAGTAACCGTGGGGTGTGGTAGAAAGAGAGTGGTGTGTGTAGTAGTAACTGTGGTGTGTGTGGTAGCAAGTGTGGTGTGTGTGGTAGTTTGTGTGGTGCGTGTGGTAGTAAATGTGGTGTGTGTGTGGTAGTAAGTGAGGTGTGTGTGGTAGTAAGTGTGGTGTGTGTGGTAGCAAGTGTGGTGTGTGTGGTAGTAAGTGTGGTGTGTGTGGTAGTAAGTGAGGTGGAGGTCTGGGCACCACAAGGAAAGCTCCTGGGGAGGCGTGAATCACAGACGTGGGAGATAGTGCGCTGAGAGAGAGAGAGAGAGAGAGAGAGAGAGAGAGAGAGAGAGAGAGGACATAAGAAAGAAAATCCAGGGAAACGAAGGGAGACGAAAAAGTATAAGTAGAGGAGAGGGGAAGAAAAGGAGACGAAGGAACTCTGAAGGGGGCATGGAGTAGAGAAGAGGAAAGGAGGAAGAAAAGGAGGAAAAAGGGAAGAGGGAAAAGGCTGGGCGAGGGAGAGAAGGAAATGAAATAGAAGGGGAATTAGGGAGGATAAGGGAATGTGAGGAGGAGGAGGCAGGAGAATGAAGTAAAGAAGAGAATGAGAGGAGGAAGAGGGAGAGGACAAAGGGAAGGTGAAGGGAGGGGAGGGTGGAGAGTGAACAAGGAAGGAAGGAAGTGGAAATAGGAGGGAGAAGGAAGAATAAGGGGGAGGGATGCGTGTAGAGGGAGAGTGTCGTAAAATCTACACACCACACCACATCACACCATACCACACCACACCACACCACACCACACCCTCTTTCCAGCACCACTCAAACTCCGCTACTCCATCTATACCAGAACACCCTACCGTAGCAATCTAATTATCCTACCTCCCACATCACCACTATTACTCTCTCTCTCTCTCTCTCTCTCACACACACACACACACACACACACACACACACACACACACACACACACACACACACACACACAAAACCACATTCCCACACTATCTCTCCCCATCTCCCTCTCCCACACCGTCACACACCACAGTCCCACACCTCACTGTCTCTCTCTCTCACACACACACACACACACACACACACACACACACACACACTCTCTCTCTCTCTCTCTCTCTCTCTCTCTCTCTCTCTCTCTATTTCCGTCTCACACCACGTTATCAGCCTCGTATTCAAAGTGAGGTGGAAAATTCCTCAACATCTCTTCCCTAGCGACTTATTTTGCACGTAACAGCTCATTAATTTTTTTTATGCAAGTTCTATCGATATTAAAAGAGGTTCGGAACACACAAATAATGTTTAGGGGGTAATATGGAAAATAAATCGCACAGGAAAAGATGTTAGGAGCCTCCCACGCCTCCTAGCATACTTACCAGGGCCCTCTCACTGTGAAGCCATAACAGTATATCAGGGAGGGTATGCTCAGGCCTGGAGTTATTAAAGAAGTATGTTAATGAGGAGGCCTTTATCGGTGGTGGGCTTTTGTTGGGGCTCGCGCGCTGAGTGAAGGTGGGGAGAGGAGGAGAAGGAGAGTATGATAGGTGACTGAGGTGGGGAGAGGGTTGGGGGTTGGGAGAGTATGATGGTTGAGTGCGGTAGGGTAAGAAGAGGGGGAAGAGAGTTTGATGGGTGGCTAGGGTGGGAAGAGTTGGGGGTTGGGAGAGTATGATGAGTGCGTGGGATGGGGAAAGGGTTGGGGGTTGGGAAAAGTAGGATGGGGAGAGGGTTGGGGATGGGAGAATACGAGTGTGGTGGGTGGGTGGGGTCGCTTACGGGTAGGGGGTTGGGTTTTATACGGGTGGGTGGGATGGGGGTGTAAGAGGCGAGAGAGAGAGAGAGAGAAAATGTGTGTGGGGGGGAGTTGAGTCGAGGGTGTGGGAGAGAGTTGAGTTATGGGAGAGGGGCGTATGATGAGGGGGAGTGGTTGAGGGGAGAGGGGGTAAGATGAGAGAGTGGGGTGTGGGTGTAGAAGAGGAATGAGTGGGGAGAGAGGGGTGTTTGAAGGGGAGTGGGAAGTAAGATGAGGAAGTGAGGTGGTGGAAGGGAGGAAGGTAAGATAGTGAGGTGTGGGTGTGGAAGAGTGACGTGGGAGTATGAGTGTGGACGTGGGGTGAGCGAGAAAAGAATGATGGAGTGGAGGGATGTTGGGGTGGGGCATTAGATGGTGGAATGGGGTGGGGGTATGCGTGATGGGTAAGGTGGAAGAGAGGAGGGGATGATGGGGGAGTAGGGTGAGTTAGTGGGGGTGGTGGAGTGGAGGGTGAGAGAGATGGATTTGGTGATGGAGATATGATGAGACTGGGGGAGAGGGAAGATGATAGTGTGGGAGAGGAATGAGGGGGAGAGAGATATTGCGGGGGAGTGGGCTGAGTGATATGGGAGATGGTGTGAAATATATGGATGTAGTGTGAGTGATGAGAGAATGAGGGTAATGGTGAGGGTAGGGTGTGGAAGGGTTGGGGGGTAGGAGGTGGGTTGGGAGTGGGTGATGCAGTGTTTGATTAGGGTTGGAGAATGATAGATGTGTGTGTGACAGAGAGAGAGAGAGAGAGAGAGAGAGAGAGTGAGAGAGAGAGAGAGAGAGAGAGAGAGAGAGAGAGAGAGACCCACGTGACAGCAGATGGTTAAATGAAAGCAAGTACTGATCTTCCCCATCCCCAGGTTGAAAAATCTCCAGCTGAATAAAATCGCGTGAAGTTAACACGAAAAACACGCCATAGATCTAAAAGGGAGACTCAGAAATTGGCTGAAAAGTGAGTTAATAATTTACCCAAAAGTCCATCACAGCCCCACAAAAAAGGAAAAAAAAAAAAATGAAAAAAAAACTGAACGCAGCGTGAGGGTAAATTTACAGAACACCTCAGCAGTTTGTGGGTGAAAAGTAAGATGTAAAAAATATAGTGAAAATAGAGGAATATGTCCAAGTATGGTGGTGGTGCGGGTGGGGGCTGGACCCTTAACCCTTTGTGTGTTGACCTTCCTGCCCGCCTGCCAACACCTATGCCGCCACCTTTGCCACCATCACTGTCACCATTACTATCATCTTTGCCACCATCTTGATCACTATTATCTGTATCATTTTAGCTGCCATCATTGCTGTCATTATCATCACCCCGCAGTCATCACCATTCTCTCTCTCTCTCTCTCTCTCTCTCTCGATAAAGCAGATGACTGATGATGGTGGTGGTGGTGGTGGTTGTAGTAACGAAGTCAGTGGTGGATGGGTATAATGATGTTACAATGAAGGTGGCAGGGTGATGATAGTGATGATGATTGCTATTGGCAGTGGTAAGAGGATATTGACAGGACGGATAGTGGAGAGAGAGAGAGAGAGAGAGAGAGAGAGAGAGGTGAGTATTGGTGGTGGGGAGGGAAAGTGGTAGTGAGTGTTGGTGATGGGAGGGAATGAAGGGATGAAGTGTGTGGAGAGAGAGAGAGAGAGAGAGAGAGAGAGAGAGAGAGAGAGAATAAATACACACACACGGTCATCTGGTATACATACACTCACACCCTGGGGCCAACAAACAGTGACACGCCCTTTAAACACACACACACACACACACACACACACACACACACACACACACACACACACACACAGGTAATTCCAGCAAAGCCCTGACAGTCACGCATGCATACACAACCTATCACACACACACACACACACACACACACACACACACACACACACACACACACATAGTTCCAGTAAAGTCTGACGCTTACATACACAACCGATCATATTTCTCTCTCTCTCTCTCTCTCTTTCTCTCTCTCTCTCACCAATTAGCAGCGTTACGGGGCGGAGGGTGACCACTAGACCAACACTCACACCGCCATCGATCAAACCACGCCACTCCACCCCACTCTTCCCCTCCCTATCCCCCCTCTGCCCCGCCCCGCCTCGCCTCCCTCTGCCCCGCCCCACCCAGCCCTCTGTTTCTTTATCTCAGTCGATCCCATAGTGTATTTCTCACTGGAACCTTTGGGTAATATTAAGTATCTGAATTGAGTGATGAAATGAATGGTTTAATAGTTTTTCTAAGCGAGATTTGTGAATGAGAAGGCCTTGTGTGTGTGTGTGTGTGTGTGTGTGTGTGTGTGTGTGTGTGTGTGTGTGTGAACCATTTCGTGCAGAGCATACCTTGAGGCAGTGCAAGATGAATTCCTAGAAACTCGAAGTGCCTCATATACAGCAATCAAAGAGACGAACTTGGTGGAGTGTGGGGTGAGGATAGAACGCTACGGCATGCTGACTGGCTGTGTTTATCAGTTTATCTCATCTACCTGTATATAGAAAACAGAGATTCCAAACTGTTAACCATCATATTGAAGAGAGAAACAAGAGTGTTATCAGTCCCACGTTGAAGGTGATCTGTTCTGTGCTCTCACCATATCACGACTAAGCATAAAACCAACTAGCAGCAAAAATGTAGTTTCAGTTTTAGTAGTACTGAGTTTTTAGGTCACGTTCAGGGTATTTATGGAAGTGCATGCAATGGACCTATGTGCTTGGTTGCCAGAATGGGTGTATATGGGGAATTAGAAAGTGGGGCACAGAAGAGAAAAGTTTGATAACCACCGCTCTGTCTTCTGCTCCCACGCCGCCAAGGCCATTTATTTTTGCGTTTATCTTGCCCTACTTTACCCTACCCTTTTTTCCCCACATCGCCATCTTTTTCTAACCAAATTACCCCACTCCATCTGCCACACATCTTCCCACCCCATCTTTTTCGGCTCAGCATCTTCCTTGCCCCCCTCCCCCTCCCTTTTTTTTTTTTTCTGAAGTTCACATCTCCCTGTCCCCTTCCCCTCCTCCCCCCTCTTTTTTTTCCAGTTCCGCATCTCGCTGCCCTATATTTCCTTGTCGTATCTTTGTCCTTTCATGCCGCACCTCTTGTTCTTTACCACCTGTCATCCCTTTGGCTGTTTCTGTCCACTTCCGTCCCTCACCCTCTGCTTCTCCCTGCTTTCCTCTCTTCCAGTCCTTACCTTCTGCTCTCCTTTGTTCTTGCCCCTCTCATCGCAGCACCGCAGCTTCCCTTGCTTTTCCCCGCCTTCCTGTACTCATCTCTTTCCCAGTTAGAAGGGTAATATTCCAAGTGAGTAAGGAGCAAGATAGGAGAGCTACTTAATAAGGCATAGAAGGTGCAACAATAGACAGTGACAGTAGCCAGTAGTGAGGTGTATGTTAGGGAGTTGGGAGAGACACAAGGTAGGGATGATGGTATAAGATGCCGAACATTGGTGTAGGTTTGCAGGAAGGTAGACTATAAACTCACGGTGAAACGGAAGATAAGAGATAGTAGTCAGTGATATGGTGGAGGTTAGGAAGGTAGGTGAGGTAGAAGGCACAAATGGTGGTGCGGTGTAGGTTAGGAAGAAGGTGGTAGGAGAGATAGGAGGCACAGTCGATGAAGGAGGAGGTAGTGATTGGTAAGAGATATTGGTTAGGAGGAAGGTTAGGAAGAGACAGACGGTGAAAGAGAAGGTAGTGATGGAAGACAGTGGTATTGTGCGGTTCCCACTTCTGTGTGTGTCCCCCATCTATCCTTTCATCTCATCCCCCATCCTGACCCCAAATCTTCTCCTCCTCCTCCTCCACCTCCCCCCAACATCCACTCAAGTCCTCTCCCCCTCCACCTCCTCCAACATCCACCCAAGTCTTCTCCCCCTTCACCTCCCCTTCCTCCCCAATTGACTGTCCTATCTCCCCTCTCGCTCCCCCTCCACGTCTTCTCGTCGTAATATCCAACCTTTTAACGCTGCAGCCATCATCACCTGTGTTTTACTGCCCTGCTTGCTTGATAGTGTCCCCCCCCCCCTCGTCTCTCTCTCTCTCTCTCTCTCTCTCTCTCACACACACACACACACACACACACACACACACACACACACACACACACACACTTCCCTTCTCTCTCTCTCTCTCTCTCTCTCTCTCTCTCTCTCTCTCTCACACACACACACACACACACACACACACACACACACACACACACACACACACACACACACACACACACACACACACACACACAGCCTTCCCTTTCTTTAACTTGCTTTATACATACCCTACCTCATCCCCACAC
>NC_137011.1:1364789-1479789 GCF_032717465.1 Coenobita brevimanus | reverse complement strand
CACCCCTCTCACCTCCAGAACCCCCCTCCCCCACCTCCACAGCCCCTCCCCCACCTCCACAACCCCTCCCCCACCTCCACTCTCCCTCTCTCACCTCCACTACATCACTTGGAGGAGGTGCACTCGAGGTCATGGTGTGTTCTGGCCCATTCATAATCGTGTTCCGCTACTGTGCTCGCGGATAATTGTGACGAACTGACAGACGGGCGAAAATATACCAGGCTTTGTATCAGAAATGGATGTTACTGCCAAACAAAAATGATTACAACACACACACACACACACACACACACACACACACACACACACACACACACACACACACACACACACACACACACACACACACACACACACACACACACACACGGAGGCTGAGGGAGTGAGGGAGCAGCTTTTATTGGGTGACTTGGTGATTGGTCGCGTGTGTGTATGTGTGTTAGGGAGAGAGAGAGAGAGAGAGAGAGAGAGAGAGAGAGAGAGAAACCAGGTACGAAAAATTCCCCCTGCTTTTAGCCATGACTAATTGTACGAGGTATACAGAGCACAGTAAGGTAAGTCAGGTAAGGAAATATTACACATTTTTTACTTTTACCTAAATTAAATGGATAATACCAGGAGATAAAGGGGCATATACCATTACCCACGTATTCCCTGCGTATCATTTACCCCTTCAAGTCCCATTATGTATTATACTTTGACCATAGAAGAGGATTTTTAGAACGGGAGAAATTTGGTTTAGTCTTCCTTTACCCTTTTCCTACAAGAGATTCCATTGAGATAAAGAAAATGGTCTGGAATTAAGCAAGGATGTCCTTCAAAAATGCTGGAATTAAATGGAAGAATTTAAATGGAGGAGTTAAAGGCAACTAGAGAGATTGGGAGATGGGATAAGGTGCTGGAATTACACTCACCTCTTATTACTTTCATTGACGCAAGAGTGGATGATGATAATTGGGGCTAACTCCTCTGATTCATGTCCCAAAACCGCTCAGATAACATTGTATTCCTCCCTCAACTGTAACGTCTTGTAACTTTGAATTCCTCTTTGCTTTGAATCCTTCTGTGCTCTGAATCCCTCTCTCCATTACTTATTGAAATTCATGACATTGAAATTCCTTACTGTATGTCTAGCCTCAGGAAACACATATTCTGTTCCTGACGCGTCATGTCAAAGGGAATCAATTATGAACAGAGAAACATAGCAAGCCACTCTCAATTTTGGAGTATTAACCAGCGAAGGGAAGCAGGAGAAAGGATGAAATATTAGGCGAACTTTGTCTCTATATAGGGAACAGTAAGTGAATTCTGCGAGGCGGAGTGTCCGAAGTTTGTGATTTTTAAAGGTAAAGATGATGAGATTGTGACGTTATTTTCTCACTGGAACTTTGTATGTTTTTATTTATATTGGAGGTGAAATGTAGGATGTGTGTGTGTTTGTGTGTGTGTGTGTGTGTGTGTGTGTGTGTGTGTGTGTGTGTGTGTGTGTGTGTGTGTGCTACAGATTGTGTTGATGTTATTCCCAGACGGTAGTTAATTACCTTAATTGCCCTATAAATTGCCCCGTTATTTATTTTCCAATGTAAATAATGAGGTAATAGCCCCTCATTATGTATTAGCAATAAACCCAGTCGATATCGGTAAAATATGGCCGTTTTATGTATATTACTCTCATTTAAAGGCCTTGGATGGAACCTTTTATTTCACCACTGCATTTTCTAACCATTTGTCGGGGCACTCGTCTCTCCTCGTTCCATACAGTTGTCTATAGTCCGTTTACCTTAACTTGGTTCAGATTTTCGTCCATTTACAGCTTATTTCACGTAGATCAGAGACAGAATAAGACAATACTACAGCTCTACATCTTGCCAATAACATCTTCCATAACTTGCATCTTATTCTAGTGTCATGGTACAACTCAGCATTCAAGGTGGACAGATAGCAATTTTAGGCCAAGGTAGCGTAGAAGGAGTATAGTTGTTCCCGTGATGATATTTCTGAGTGACCTGCTCGACAAATGGTTAGGAGGTTATGGAGATTGTTTTAAGTGTTGCTGAGATGGATTGAGAGGATGGGCTGGATAGAAGACCAAGTACAAGAATATGGATGCATTGACTTGATGGATTGGCTTATGTGTATGGCGAAGGAATGATGATGATGATGATGATGATGATGGTCGTGATGATGGTGATGATGATGGTGATGATGATGATGATGTTGGTCGTGATGATGATGATGGTCGTGGTGATGATGATGATGTTGGTCGTGATGATGATGATGGTCGTGATGATGATGATGATGTTGATGATGTTGGTCGTGATGATGATGATGATGATAATGATGATGATGATAAAAATCAGCTTTTATCTGGGAGTAAAATCAATTAGTTAAGTCAGTGAGCTGATCAATCACCACTCACACCTCATTATCCCTATTTTCAGTGCTGTTTTGAGAGAGAGAGAGAGAGAGAGAGAGAGAGAGAGAGAGAGAGAGAGAGAGGATGAAAAAGATATAATTGGAATGAAGCAGAGAAAAATGTGTGTGTGAGAGAGAGAGAGAGAGAGAGAGAGAGAGAAAGCAGAGTGGAGCCAAACATTGTCGCTCATTAACTCTGGATTTGATAGGACTTTCAGGAGAGAGAGAGAGAGAGAGAGAGAGAAATGTTGATAAGAATGATAACTGTCCATCTTCACTCAGTATAGGTCTGGGTAGAGGCTAAAAGGTTGTGTGTGTGTGTGTGTGTGTGTGTGTGTGTGTGTGTGCCTCTCGACGCCCATTGTCTCCTGACTAGCAATTACCTCAAGGATTATGCACACACCCACACGCTTCCTCACACACACACACACACACACACACACACACACACACACACACACACACACACCGTCCTCCTCTCTCATATTCTTCATCTCTTTCCACCCCACGCACAGGCACACGCAAACGCACGCAACCCCAACCACCACCACATGCACATTGACATATCACACACACACACACACACACACACACACACACACACACACACACACACGGTCTTTCTCATTCTGTTCATGCGCACACACAAATAGCCACACAGTCCCTCCCACTCCCACGCCCATCCAGGCTATCGCGCAAGAGAGAGAGAGAGAGAGAGAGAGTCTTATCACAGGAGACCGAGGCGGGATATGGCTGGAAGTTGCTTGTGATCTTGTGTGTGTGTGAGAGAGAGAGAGAGAGAGAGAGAGAGAGAGAGAGAGAGAGAGAGAGAGGTCTGTTTGTAAAGGTATCTGTTTACGTGTATTTATGATGTGGATGTTTATATGAATGGGTGTGATTCTCATTCTCTCTGTCTGTCTGTCTGTGTGTGTGTCTCTCTCTCTCTCTCTCTCAGCTAGGGATATTGAAGGTGTAAGGTCGTGTTTTCCGATGAGTAAGCAGGAAAAATGGTCTTTGTCGCCCTGCAAGTAACGTCTTTCTTATCGCTACTGCAAAAAAGTTTAGGAGGAAAAACTTAGCGGAGACAAAAGGACTGAGAGAGAGAGAGAGAGAGAGAGAGAGAGAGAGAGAGAGGGAGAGGGAGGGAGGGAGAGGAATCGTATGTAGTGCTGTAAATAAAAAGTTAGAGAGGGAGAGGGTTAAACGCATGAAAGAAGGGGAGGAGGAGGAGGAGGAGGAGGAAAAGTACTAGTAGTAGGAGGAGAAGGAGGAGGAAGAGGAGGAGGACAGAGAAGGGAGAAGCGAATTAAAGGCACAAAAAAAGGGAGGGTAGACTTGAGAGGAAAGGATGCGAATAAAAAAATGAGGGTGAATAATGACAAGAGAGGGAGGGAGAGGAAGCAAAAAGTGATTGGAAGGGCAGGAGGAGGAGGACGAAGAAGTATAATGAGAAAACAGGAAGAAGAGACAAAGGAGGAGGAGTAAGAGAAAGTGATGAATGGTATAAAGGGAAGGAATGAGAGGTAGACTGAGACGAAAGGGATGGAGGGAGATGAAGAGAGAGATTACACAGGATTACACAGGAAAGCAAACAGCAACAGACCTTATGGTCCTTTCGAGGCTGCTTGTTAGAGAAAACTATGACTACAAGATCTAACTCTACATGTTGAAGGATAAGGATAGGAAAGCAAGAAGGCTCCCCCCACCACCAAACCCTCCAGGAAAAAGTGAGAAAAACCGCCATGCAGCATGGAAAAACTGACATGGAAATTTTATAGGAAACATTGGAAAGGAAAAGTCACATTCTATAATACTTTATCTATAAGCTACCCGATAGAGTAACCTGAAAGAGAAAGTAAACAAATAAAATAATAGTTACGGCATGACATTATAAACCAGTTACATTGAGTTAATGGGAAGTCTGTGGACATAACGTGGAAGCTACACACTGCACAGTGTGGATGTTTAGGGTGGTGCAGCAGCCTTGCCTGGCGCTTTTAAGGTAGGCAGCAGTCAATCAGGCCCTAGCTCCGTTTGCTCCACTGAGACAAGGAACTCTCCCATGTGGGACAAGTACACAAGTTTCATCCTGAAGCAGTGACCCCTGGTACAGGGAATAGAATCCCGATGGTGGTCACTTGACTAACAGGGACCCTCAGTGATCCACAGCCCATCACAGGTCGAAAGTAAGAGTAGTGACCGTTAACTCAGGGTTATCTGTGCAGCTCCTAATCTGTGCTTATATTGCTTTCTTTGCGCTGGGGAGACTGAAAAGTATATAGGACGGGTGTCTCAGATAAAAGGGGACTGCACAGTGCACAGTGTGGATGTGCAATGCACAGAGTGGATGTTTAGGGGTGGTGCGGCAACCTTCCCTGGCGCTTTTTAGGTAGGCAGCAGTCAATCAGGCAATAGCTCCGTTCACTCCACTGAGACAAGGAACTCTCCCATGTGGGACAGTACACAAGTTTCATCCTGAAGCAGTGACCCCTGGTACATTAAAAAATCCCGATGGTGGTCACTTGACTAACAGGGACCCTCAGTGATCCACAGCCCATCACAGGTCGAAAGTAAGAGTAGTGACCGTTAACTCAGGGTTATCTGTGCAGATCCTAATCTGTGCTTATAGTGCTTTGTTTGCACCGAATAAATTGAAAATGTATAATATCGTGACGCAACACTATGTACGGGTACATTGTTTACGGGGTGTCTTGTAGACTAAGGGGGCATGAACTTACATGTACCGTAGCTATAAAAGCAAGTTATTCGGACAGAAAAAGAGTCAGCTGAGGATTTTCATGCAAATACTTGTCTAATTTGTTTTTGAATGTCTCAATTGAGATACTGTTCACGGTATCTGAGGGTAATCTGTTCCAGATATTTACAACTCTGTTAAAGAAGAAGTATTTTGCTTCGTGGGATTGGAATCGTTTTCCCATGATTTTGCAGCCATTACTTCTGGTTTGACTCGACCGGTCTATATCAAAATATTTATTCATGTCTAAGTTGTCATATCCCTTCATGATTTTGAAAACTTCAATAAGGTCCCCTCTTAACCTGCGCTTCGTTAGGCTAAATAATTTAAGTTCTTCAAGGCGTTCCTCATATGGTTTGTTTCTAAGTCGTGGTACCATTTTTGTGATTCTTCGCTGAATTTTCTCTAATTTTTCAATGTCCTTTCTGTAGTACGGAGACCAGAATTGCACACAATACTCAAGATGGGGGCGCACTAGCGAGTTGTACAAGGCAAGTATGACTTTTTCCGATTTAAACTCGAAAGTTCTTCCAATAAAACCCACTAGCTTGTTTGCAATTTTTACCGCATCGGTACACTGCTTGCTTGGTTTTAGGTCATTTGATATTATCACACCAAGATCCTTTTCACTGTCTGTACTTGATAACTGAATATTGTTCATTTTGTAATTTGCATGGACATTGTTACTTCCAATATGAAGTACTTTACATTTTTCTGTGTTGAATTTCATTTGCCATTTTTCTGCCCAGCTTGCTAAAGTATTAAGGTCATTTTGTAACTGCTGCCACTGTAATTTTGAAGTGACTTTACTGGTTATTTTAGTATCATCTGCAAATTTGGATACTTTACAATTTAGACCCTCATCAATGTCATTTATATAGATAATAAAGTATCGGTCCAAGTACTGAGCCTTGGGGAACGCCGCTGATCACATTACGCCATTTGGATTCCTTTCCGTTTATCACAACTCGCTGTTTTCGGTCTGACAGCCAGTCTTGTAACCATTTTAGCGTCTTTCCTTTTATTCCATGTGCTTCTATTTTTCTCATGAGACGCTTGTGAGGGACAGTGTCAAATGCTTTCTGAAAGTCGAGGTAAATTATATCTACTGCTCTTGAGTCATCGTATGATTTGTAAACATCATGGAAGAAGTCCAGTAAGTTAGTTAAGCATGAACGACGATGTCTGAATCCATGTTGCGAGTCTTTAATTATATTATTTTCTTCTAGATAATTAACTATTTTATCTCTTATGATTTTTTCCATTAACTTGCACACTACTGATGTTAAGCTGATTGGTCTGTAATTTCCTGGGTGCGACTCATTTCCTTTTTTGAAAATTGGTGTTACATTTGCTAGTTTCCATTCGCGTGGAACTTTCCCAGTACTTAATGATTTATTGAATAAGACAGAGAGTGGCAGCAGTAACTCATGTTTTGCTTCTTTGAGAATTCTCGGTGATATTTTATCGGGGCCAGGGGTTTTGTTTATGTCCGTACTATTTATGGCTGAAAGGATATCATTATTATGGATAGCATAGTTACTAAGGACTGTGCTATTTGCTTGGTTTGTGGGTAACAGTAGGTTTCTGGTGGTGTTTTCTACTGTAAAAACAGACGCAAAGTAATCGTTAAGAATGTTTGCCATTTCGACCTCATTTTCAGTGTGTCTGCCATTGTTTGTTTCTAGAGGACCTATTGATGTAGTCATAACCTTTTTCTTTCTAATGTAACTGTAAAATTCTTTAGGATTTGATTTGCACGTATTAGCAATGTGGATCTCCAGTGCTCTTTTGCTTTGTTTAATAAGTCTTTTCGATGTGCGGCGTAGATTATCGTATTGTAATTTATCATTATTATTTTGTGTAGCTTTATATTTATGGTATGCCTGTTTTTTGGCTATTAAGTTACTTTTTATTTCACTGGACCACCACTTTGGTTTACTATTTCCAGCTGGACGTCTGTTACGTAGTGGCACACATGACTTTACCACTTCATTAAATTTTTCGGTGAATATCTCCCATGCTTGGTTTATGTCATCGGTTTCAGACATTTGATTCCAATCTGCAGTTGCAAGTAGCGCTCTGAGCCTGTTGAAATTAGCTCTACGATAATCTGGGACCTTTTCTTTGCTCTCCGTTTCTTTTACTTTTTCAGTAGTAATATTAAACTGTATAGTTCGATGATCACTGGAACTAAACTCAGGTCCTATTTCAACGTTGTTGACTAGGTTATCATTTGTAGTCAAGATGATGTCTAGGATATTGTTTCCTCTCGTTGGGTATTCTATGTGTTGGGAAAGGGCGCTTTCCTGAAGATTCGTATAAAGCTCTTGTCCTGAGTGTGCCGTCAGTGGTTCACCCCACTTTGTTACCGGTAGATTAAAGTCTCCAAAAATTACGCTATCCTCTTGACAACAAATTTCCGCAATTTGATCATAAAGTTTTTCATCTGTCTCAGTTGACTGTGCTGGCGGACGATAGATGAGACATATATTTATTTTGTGTGAATTAATACTTAGCTGAACATAACTGGCATCTATGTTGGTAATACTGGGTTTGGATAGCACAAGGGGATGGAGACTAGTTTTCACATATAGTAAAACACCGCCACCAGCTCGATGTGGTCGCTCACAGCTGAAAATATTGTACCCTGTTAGTGAGTATTCCGCTAGAAAGTCACGGTCAGATGTGTTAATCCAGGACTCTGTGATGCCAATGATGTCATAATTTTCTAGGTAAATTAGAGATTCTAAATCCTCAAACTTGTTACGTAGACTACGTGCGTTAGCATAGCAGACTCTGATTCCGTTCCGAACAGTTGGTGATCTGACTTTGTGGGTATTTACGTTAAGGTTACTGTTCCTGGACGTGCCGCGTTTTTTGATCTGAAGAGGGCAACTTTATCGTGTAGAAGTCTACCTAGCCGTGCCGCTCCTACTGAGTTCAAATGGAGACCATCTTTCTGGAATAGAGTATGTTGCTCATAAAACTGGTCCCACAGATTGACAAAGTCGACTCCCTCTTGCGTGCAGAGAGATTTGAGCCGGTTATTTGTGCTGAAGGCCTTATCATAGAAACTATTTTCTGCCTTGATCCTTGGGAGTATACCAGATATTATCACATTAGTGGACTTAGTTTTGAATCGTTTGATCATTTCATGATACTTTGCTAGCAATTCCTCTGATCTACTGCGCTTCAGATCATTTGTACCAACATGGATAACGTATAGAGTTTGATTATTTGCGTCTTTTGTGACCTCATCGCAGGCTTCTGTGATATCACTTAGTCCACCTCCTGGAAAACAGTACCTCTTTCTGCTGATGGGGGCACGTCCACAAAATTCCTCCAGCTGACTGCGTACAATAGAGTCCCCAATAAGCCTTGTTTCTTCTGTCTCATTTACCGCTTCGGCAAGGATCTGGTAGCGATTATACGTAGTTATGGGAGGGGGAGGGGCAGAGGTAAGGAGAAGAGGGAGAAGTGTGGAGAAAGAGTTGGAGAGGCAGGATGAGGGAGTAACTAATATAAAGATAACTGAATACTCTAAAACAATAACTGAATACTGTACCAGAATTAAATGGGTTCACAAGGTATCATTTGTTCAACTGTACCAGAATAAGAGGTGTTCATAAAGTACCATTTGTTCAGGGCCTGATAACCAAGCATACTCCATTTTGTAATTAATGTTGTCCTCCCCTGACGCTTAAATTATGTAGATACCATCAGAGTAATTACAGTGTCCGCGGAATTACTGGACTGTGGGACGTACCTCGTGGGACTTACCAGGCTATGTAGCACCTTTTCCTGAGCGATTCATTTTGAGTATAACACCCTCGTATCCCCTTTATTGTTATCCACTGTGTGTCTTTGTATATGGGCATGCTGTTTTTTTTTTGTTTTTTTTTCTAATCTGGACGTGCACTCATTGCATTGTAGGAAACTTGTCACTTCTACCTTGCGCTCCCGGAGATGATGATGATGATGATGATGATGATGATGATGATGATGATGATTATTATTATATTGAGGCTTACCAGTGTTGTGATAGTGGGGTACATGAGGTAAATAAGTGTGTTGTGGTCTGCATACAGGATAGGGATAGTGAATTGAGGTGTATTTTGTATGGCACTGATGCAAGGATGGATCAAGGCCACATCATACTCTGCCTGGGGGCACTCGTGTCTCTTTGGGAAGCGCGGATTGTGAGGGATCAGTGTGTGGTGGAGCTCATGAAGGATGCTGTGGTGGGTGGGTGTTATGTATATGTCAAGTTCAGTGCTGGGTGGAGGAGGAGGGATATTGGTGGGGCATTATGTGTAGCGGTGAGAGGTTGTTGGCTTGTTCTCATGCAGGGGATGGCGTGGCATGAAGTGAGAAGGGTGGGATGGATGCTGTACAGAAGCAATGAATTAGACGCCGATTATGTTTATGTGGTCCTTGAATGGTAGTACTTTTTATTTCTTGGTCTCTCCTTGTCAGCATAACCTCCACTGTCACACTGCATGACCCCACCTCTACACTGCATGACCCCACCTCTACACTGCATGACCCCACCTCTACACTGCATGACCCCGCCCCCACACTGCATGACCCCGCCCCCACACTGCATGACCCCGTCCCCACACTGCATGACCCCACCCGGCTTCTCCTTCGCCCGGCTACAGGCTTAACTTTACGAGCCCTGTTTTAAGTGGACGGCCTCTCTTGGCTCTAAGGTCTGTGTGGTCTTTGTATCTCGTCTTCCCATCTCCTCCTCTTCCTCCTCCTCCTCCTCCTCCTTTCCCTTCATCGTTCCCTTACTTTCCATCATCTCCATACCTCCTCTACATCTTTTTCTCTCCTCCACCTCCTCTCCTACCCCCCTTCTCAACCTCTCCCCACCTCAGTGATCTCCCCATCCCCTCCATCTCCTCTCCCTCTCTCATCTCAGTCTCTCCCTTCCACCATTTCATCTCTCTCCCTATTCTTATACCTCCCACCCTTCTCAGTCTCTCCCAGCTCCTTCACTGCTACCATCTCTCCATCTTTTCCTCCCCTCCTTCCTTTTCCCTCCCTCCTCCCTCTCCTTCCATCGTCCTCCTTTCTTCCTCCCTCCCCGCCCTCACTCTCCCCTCACCCATCTCATTCTCCTTTATTCCCTTAGCTATTTTGGACCCCCCTCTCTCTCTCTCTCTCTCTCTCTCTCTCTCTCTCTCTTTTCATTTTCTGTTACCTACATTATTTTTTAGTCTTCCATATCAGCAGCATAATTATCCATACTGTCTTTCCCCTCCCTATCCTGCTCCTTCATCATCATCATCATCATCATCATCATCATCATCATCATCATGTATTCATTTACTTATTTAATTTCCTCCGACCTCCATCTTATTCTTTCCTCTCCTCTCGCCTCCCTTCCTTTCCTCTCCTCTCTCCAGTCCTCTCCTCCATTCCTGCTCACCCCTTCCTCTCGGCTTCCCTCTCCTCTGTTGTGCTATCTTGTCCTAACTCTTCCTTCTCCTCCTCCTCCTCTTCTCCCCTCCTCCCCTCTCCTCTTCTCTCCTCTCTTCCTATTGACGCCTTCCTCTTTCTTCTCTTTTCTGCTATCTTGTCCTGACTCCTTCTCCCACTTCTCCTCTCTCCTCTCTCCCTCCTCTCCTCTCTCCCTCCTCTCCTCTCCTCTCCTCTCCTCTCCTCTCGTTCTATTGACTCCTTCCTGTTTCCTTTCTCCTCTTTGCTACTATTTTATCCTGACTTCTCCTCCCACCTCTCCTCTCTTCCTCACTCCCTCCTCCTCCTCCCCCTCCTCTCGTCTCCTCACCTCTCCTTCCCTCTCCTCTCCTCTGCCCCTCCCTCTCCTCTCCTCGCTCCCTCCCCCTCCTCCATTTGCATACAATAGCAATAACTATCGCGTGAAATTATTGGGTGGTGGTGGTGGGTGAGCATTCGATAGATTTTTACGTGGTGTGCTGGTGGTGGCTGGAGAGAGAGAGAGAGAGAGAGAGAGAGAGAGAGAGACTTCGTATATATGAGAATGTGTGTTAAGATAGGTGGACAGATAAATGGGTAGGTAGGTAGGTAGGTAGGTAGAGAGAGAGAGAGAGAGAGCGTGTATATGAGGAGAATATGTATGTTAAGATAGGTAGACAGATAAATAGGAGAGAGAGAGAGAGAGAATCTTAGTAGTGTCGTGGAGTCTTCGTGTATGCGTGTCGTGTATGTGTGTGTCGTATATTGTCTCTGTGCATATGTACATGTGCGTGTTTAATAAGTATCCTGATGATCGTGTATGTGTGTGTGTGTGTGTGTGTGTGTGTGTGTGTGTGTGTGTGTGTGTGATTATATGTATGACTAAAATTTCACATTCTAGAGAGAGAGAGAGGGGGGGGAGGGGTTGAATGGAGGGAAGAGAGAGAGTGGAGGGGAGGGTCGAGGAAGGTGGGGGTGGAGGGGAGGATGGAGGAAAGGGGGAAGGAGGGAGGGGGGAATGGTGGGGGTTGGAGGAAGGGGGAGGTAAGTGGGGGAGGAGGGAGGGGGCAATGGAGGAAGCGTGCTTTTCAGGGAGGAGGAAGATGTGGAGGGAAGAATATAACAGGAGGTGGAAAGACAAGGAGGGGAAAGAAAGGAAAGGAAATGGAGGAAAAGAAAGTAGAGAGAGAGGGCGGGTAGAGGAAAGGAGTGGAGGTGGAGGGAAAGATGTGGAGGGAAGCATTGCCGTAAATCCACAGTGGTTCTGACGTCATTTTTCCACACGTTCTCGTTTAGTGGCCAGGGTGACAGAAAACGTGATGCTGGTACAACTAACATGATATATATATGTGGTAGGTATGGGTATTGCAGGAGTAGGTGTGTATAATGCATTAATACCTGGCCTGAATGATCCATACGGAAGTTAAATGGTTCAGATAACAAAACAATGCTTCTGTAAATGCTGAAATTAGTTTATCCACACCTAACAGGTAATACAATAACCAACCATATAACAGTTTCAGTCATTAGTCTGACCCGACGTGATAAATATATACAGGTAACCAGACACATAGGAATCACAGTTTATCCACAGGCAGTAGGAAAATAACTTATGGCGTAAGTATTTTGAATCACAGCCAATCCGTGAAGTCATCGTGGCCATCTTACTGTGCCAGACTCAGTCGATATTCAAGTACACATGATTTACTGAACGAGTTACTTCTGCAGGTCCTAAACACTTTGAAGTAAGTGTGGCTGCCAGTGTTTGGCGGTTGTCCTGTAAATAGTTTGCTGAATAAATCTGTGACGCAGTAGCCATACCGTCGGCCGGGTGCATGTAGAATTGTTATTCATTCATTTCTTTAAATCAGTGTATTATACAGAAAAAAAAAAAAGATACATTTTCACAGTTTTAACTATGATAACATTACATGGTGATGCATGCTGATCATAATATCCTTTATTGCACAAAATAGCATTAATACCAGCGAAGACTTCCACACTGGTGTGGAAAGATGTCTGTCTTATCTTTATAGGTTCTTCGCTTACTTTTTTTTTTCCACATTAGCAGACGATATCCACGAAACAGCATATCCTGTGTGTGTGTGTGTGTGCGTGTGTGTGTGTGTGCGTGCGTGTGTGTGTGTGTGTGTGTGTGTGTGTGTGTGTGTGTGAGTGATTATTTCTGGTCCTAAAATGTCGAATGTTATAGAAAGTCAGAGAGAATGGAAGAACGAGGAGGAGGAGGGGGAGAAAGGAGGGGCTGAAGAGGAGGGAGGAGGAAAGAGGGGGGTGAAGGGGGGGAAGAGGTAAAGGGGGAAGGAGGGGGTAGAGGAGAGGGAGGAGGTAAGGGAAGAAGGAGGGGGTACAGGGGAGGGAGGAAGTAAGGGGGGAAGAAGTACAAAGGAAAGGAAAGCAAACATGAAGAGGGGAAAGGGAGGAAAGGAAAGGAAAGGGGGGAGAGAGAGGAGGGGGAGGGGGAATGGAGGAAAGGCGGGGAGGAGAGAGGTGGTGGAAACAGGCAAGTTTGTGGAGGGGGAGGGAGGGAGAAAGAGAGGGTGGAGGAAAGAATCTGCAGGGTGAGGAACTTGCAGGCTTTTGATCATTTTGGCTTGAGGTGTGATTGGTGAAGGCTGGCTGCGCGTTTGGTAAGCTATTATTCCTTTTTCCAACCCTCTAATTGCTTTTATGATGATGATATTGGTTTTAGTTTGTATTGTAAAGACTCATGAGTGTTTCTAAAGCTTTCTCAGATAATTAAAATCGTAACAGCTGAAAACAGAACGATAACAGGGCTGTGTGTGGACTTTGGGGTGGGGTGTACGTGTGTGTGTGGAGATTGGGGGTTGGTTTGGAGCTCAGGTTCAGGTGTGGAGTTTTGGTTTTTAATATGTTTATGGATATTTTATGAATATTTATGTTTTTATTGTGATTACTTTTAAGGATTTTCTTTTTCAGGTGTGTGAGTTGGAAGGGCAGCATGGTTGAGATAGTTTCCGGATTCAAGGCCTGTACTTGTAGGGGGGGCTGCCCAGAGAGCTCAAGTAGCGGAGGGGCCTCGTCAGCTTGGAGAGTGGAGGAAGTCTGTTCAGATAAGACCAGCCCTGTGGTGTTTGTTTTAGTATATTAACTTCCCTAGGCAGTTTCAGCTGTTAGTGTAGGTAATTATGGAAGGTTTAATTGACCAAAGGCACTCATCCCTACATAACAACCAAGGATGAGATGGAGGGATGGAGCAGAGAGATGGGAGAGGGGGGTGAGAGTTGGAGGAAGGGCAGGCAAATGGCAGACGGATAGTTAAGTGTTTAGCCACCCCTTACGAGATCAGACGTCTGGCTATTGATAGAAAAACCGAAGTTCATGCAACCATAATCTATTGGAGTGTAGGTTCTGTCCAGTGAAAACAAACTGGCTGTAGTAACAAGAGAGACTCATACCCACCTCCATGCCTATAAAGGTAGTGAAATTGTGTGCATTCACTATAGTGGGAGTGGCCCAGTTCCATCCGGTGATTAAGACTACAGTATAGCTAGGCAATAGGTATTTTATTGTTCGTAGGGTTGAGAAATTGAGATCAGATGGGAGGTTTTTTAGTCTTAATGTTATAGATCTTTAGTTCTTTTGTATTTTAATATAGCCTAATGTTTCCTGATGCCAGGATGACAGTACACTACCTACCGGTATATGCATTTGCCATAGCACTTCGTTCAGTAGTATAATTAATCTCATAATTCATGTAAATACTATTAGAGCAGGTTACCAGAGCATTATAGCAGATTGTTCAAGAAGTATTAGAAAGGTCACTGAAACTCTGAGGCCTAAGTTTTGTCCAGAGGAAGACAGTAAGGTGTAAAAATAAATCACTCAGGAAAAGGCGTTAGGAAGCTTTATGCAGAGTATGGCGATATTAGAAGAATTTATATTTTATCCAGAAGAATGGGTGAGAGCAGAAGTAAAATCTTATCTCTCTATTGCCAGAAGCCATAATCCCGTAAGGGGTGGCCATTTGACTTTGAGTTATTTGTTTTACGGGGAGGGGCTCTAACCCTCCACCAACCCACTTGTTGACACGTAGGGAGCACGTATGGTTTGGTTATATGGTTACCACCCAGCGTTGTAAATGGTTTCTTGGCTGACAGGAAACCATTTGGATTGTCACTCAATGTAAAGCCACCTGTAAAGGAAAGAAAAGCAATAAGAAGTGACAGGAAAGATGGGAGAAATAGGAAGAGAGGAGGGCAGGCACAGAAAAAGAATGATAAAAATAAGTACGATAATACTTAAACAAGTGCAGTACTAATATTTAATTGGTCCATTTAACTGGGCATGTGGAGAGGATGGAATATGGCATCTGGGTATAGAGGGTGTTAGACTCTTGAGATGGCTGGGTTAGACAGACTCTTGAGATGGCTGGGTTAGACAGACTCTTGAGATGGCTGGGTTAGACAGACTCTTGAGATGGCTGGGTTAGACAGACTCTTGAGATGGCTGGGTTAGATAGACTCTTGAGATGGCTGGGTTAGATAGACTCTTGAGATGGCTGGGTTAGATAGACTCTTGAGATGGCTGGGTTAGATACAGCCTTCAGTTATATCGTTCAGCATAAGATTTCAGTAGTGTTGAGGTAGCACTGTCGTGGTAGTTAAAGGGTTAATGAGTTCTAACGCATAATTCTACTTTAGGTCAATTGGAGGCGAGTGGCAGCTTGATCGCAGAGGCCACTCCTGCTGGGATGGTGTCTGGTGTGGGGGAACAACATCCCTGGATACTAGAATGTGAGTACAGGTACCCTTAAAAATGTTATGCTTAATCATTTAGATACCAGTCTGTTGAATAACCATTGGTGGGCCCAATGGTGTACTATACATCAGCTTGTATGGGTTTCTTTAAATCTTGCCATGGTATTAGCTTTTGCTAATTGCCTGTTGGTTGCAAAACGGACCTCAGTAGGTGTTGGAAAGTTAGAATGCACCGAAGCCTATACCTAGTTAACTAGCTTAGGAAGTTAAATTTGCAAGAGTATTCCTGAAATTTGGTACCCAAACTAAAAGGAAATACGATCAGTTGGTGCAAGAGTGAAATCGCGCCCCTTCCACCTTATGTCTGATTTTTAGTTTCGGGGCTGTAGAAGTAATATACAGCCTTTATTTACTCCTGCACTATTAAAATATCCCCAGAGATGGATAAAATCATTGGGCGTTGGCAGGAACGACTAAAACAAGTGACAGGATTCTATGGGTTAATCCAGTCAGCTGGAGACACTGCATTTGAAAGGCACAGCAGTGTTTTAGCCTTGCTTTTTGTGAATTTGTACTTTTCTAAGTTCCATTGGTACTTTACTCAGCTTTTGATTTTATTCCTGCTATTTCTTGAATTTAATTAATACACATTTTGAACTGGAAGATATAGCCTTCATGGACCCCATCAGAGCCAGTTGTAAAATTGCCTGGTGGTAGCAAGAACAAAACCATATGTCATTAGACTCAAGGAATTAGAAGTATCAGTATGCATTTGAAGTAATCCTAAGGCCCTTTTGAAATTTGAACCAGGTGGATTGCAGGCTTAAGTTGCCCCTCTCCTGCGGTCCGCCATCCTCCCTTCGTGGATAGGAAAGTAGTTAAGGAATGTCTTTATAGCCATGCAGTTAAGCAGCTCTGGTAAATCAGGCCCACCACATGCTCTCTTGATCTTGACAATATTCAGTTTTTGTTGGGATTTTTTTTTTGTTTACTGGCATAGTTTTTTCATGTATTGTTCTATATTTTAAGTCACTGGGATTACTTTTAGCAATAGATAGGTAGTCAGGCACACAGCGAGCATGGTGGGTTATCTTTAAGTGATTTAGAATTTTTTTTACGGCTGGACAAACCTAATCAGTAAGTATGAAGCCCACTTGTAATTTGGCTGTCACCACCACCACCTAAAATGGGATGATACTTTCTACCAATTACTACAAAGTTGTAGAAATTTTGTGGATGTGATGGAAAATGAGATTGACTAGGAGAGTGAGGTGGAGGGATTTAGGAGACCCGTTGAGGTTTTATGTGGAGATATGAGAGGGGTGCTTGAGTTTGAGAAAGGGCAGCTTGATAACGGGAGGCGAAGTGAATGCAGTTTTTGAAAATTGTATCAAGGATTAAGGTGTTTGGCCATTAATAGGAAAAGAAAGTCCAGTTGGATGTGCCATTAGTTTTGTCTGCTGTGTATTGTGTAGTTGCCTGGTGGTTTAGTGGGTTAAGGTGCTCTAGTATGCTGTTTGGTATTTAGGTGGGTGTATTAGTTAGTGTATTTACTGTAGCTGCCAGGTGATCTAGTGGGTTAAGGTGCTCCAACTAAATGTGCTTTAGAAGGGTAGCTATTTTTTAGCTCCGAGTTTATTCATGGTCTTTTTAGGTGGTCCACTTGGCAGGCGTTTGAAATAAATTAGGTATGTTCTTTAGTGTGATTGAGGTTGTGGCCCAGTGTGTGTAGGTGCTTGCTGGCCTAGTGGGTTGAGGTGCCTGGGAATTTAGTGTGTTTAGGTGCCTGGTGGTTTAGTGTGTTTAGGTGCCTGGTGGTTTAGTGTGTTTAGGTGCCTGGTGGTTTAGTGTGTTTAGGTGCCTGGTGGTTTAGTGTGTTTAGGTGCCTGGTGGTTTAGTGTGTTTAGGTGCCTGGTAGTTTAGTGTGTTTAGGTGCCTGGTGGTCTGGCGTGTTTGGGTGCCTGGTGGTTTAGTGTTAGGTGCCTGGTGGTTTAGTGTGTAGGTGCCTGGTGGTTTAGTGTGTTTGGGTGCCTGGTGGTTTAGTGTGTTTGGGTGCCTGGTGGTTGAGTGGGTTTGGGTGGCTGGTGCATGAAGAACCACAGCTTAGTATTTGTTTGCGGAGTGGTCCAGTTCTGTCAAATAAAAACAAACCCATTAGTGTATTTTTCTGTATTTGCAGGAGGTGAGTTGACTTTACGCCTGGTTGAAGTTGTATCAAGACAACAAGATCAACCAGCTGTATAAAGGAAAATGTTCCAAGAAGATTGGTAATGTGTTAAAACTAAATTTTTCTATGCTTTAACTTGGCTTAAAAATTAACGTCTTTGAATATTAACTGTTTCAATGTGACAAAATAAAATTAGTGATGCTAGTCACCAAGAAGTGTTGTGGAATGGAGAGGATCTAGTCATTGCTGTCGTATTTGTTTTTGCTACAGATCTATGTGATATAAACTGCCAGAGGATAAATCTTGGCCAAGTTAAGGTGAAAGAACTACAGTTGTATATACAGAAAGTCCTCATGTGTTAGTCATGAAGTGCTGTGGAAAGTTACTGAAAGAACTATCGTTGTATATAGGGGAAGTCATCGTTTACCTACTGATTTATATTTTTATAATCCAAGTTGTTGGCTGAATTATATTGTCCCCAGGCTTATATGAGCATGAACGTGGTGAACTGCAGGCTGAATTTGCCCTTCACCTGTAGTCCACCATTTTCCTTAATGAGGATAGGGAGGTATATGACTAGTAACCAAGGAGACTCCTGTAGTCTACCATTATCGTTAGGGAGGTAAATGACTAGTAAAGAAGGAGACTTGTGAAGGTAACCCTTTCCAGTGCCTGTAAAGTTGGTTAATATGACTAGTAACCAAGGAGACTCATGAAAAGAAGTCTCCTGTGCCTACGACGTTTTACTGCTATACCACATTGACTAGTAAGTAACCAAGGAGACTGTGCCACGTCACGAAGGCAACCCTCTCCATTGCCTATAAGTTTCCTTGTTTTAGCATGTTTTCAAACCTGACAGATCCCTATTCCCTTTTGTCTCAGTTGATGGCAGTGTGTATGTGTAGTGAGACTGGAAGGTTGATATGGCCAAAAAGTGATGTGGGGTTGGTGACGGTAATGTCAAAGCATTGTGTGTGTGTGACCATGTTCAGTTTGTGACAAGAGTGTGGGAATTAACTGCATCTTGTTCAGTGTTGGTGATAAGTGGGTACATAAGAGATATAGTTGTAGTGGTATTAGAGGTAAATTGAAAAATGCTAATTTGGTATGTGGTGTGTCCAGGAGAGCATAGAGGTTCAGGCATGAAAGGGTTGATATTGCTGGTGAGTGTGTCGAGTGTGAGGAGTTTTGTTATTTGGGGGACCTGTTATGTGCTGGAGGTGGGGCTGGAGTTAGCTCTGTGGCTAGGGTAAGGAATGGGTGGAAGTAGTTCAGGGAGCTGTTGCCTCTCCTGACATTGAGAGGGCTTTCCCTACTAAGTGCTAAGGGATCTTTGTATGCAGGATGTTAGGAGTATAATGCTGTATGGTGGTGAGGCCTGGGAAGTGAAGGAAGAAGATATTTGAATGGTCAGACATTCAGAAACGATAATGATTAGATTTGTCTAGTGAGTCCTTGAACGAGAGGCCTTGGGGAGGAGGGTGTTAGGATTGCAATTGAAGAGTTGAGAGGAAGGATGGGACTTGAATGTATTGGTGTAATGATGAGGAGAGGTAGATCGAGATGGTTTGGACATGTGGAGAGGATGGAGGATGACAGTTGGGTGTGGAGGGTGAGAGGTGTGAACCTTGAGGGTAGAGTTGTGAGAAGCAGACCAAAGAAAGACCTGGGGTGAAGTCATAGTGAGACCTCAGGGATAAGGGACTGAACAGGGAGACTGCCAGAGATTGAAAAGCATGTAGGGTTACCATTAGGTGACCAAGGCCGACTCGTGCATGTTGGAGCTTGTAAACAATACAAAACGAATGTAGAAACCCAGAAGACTAATTCGTACCTCATAAGAAAGGATCAAAAAGTGCAACCCCCCTTCCCTCCTCTTTTTTTCCCAGTTTTGACAGTTGAAGTGTTCCTATAGAGCATAGTCAGGGTACAAACTTTTCATTACCTGTTGTATGGAGGGAATACTGTTAGTTTAGGCCATACATGACATTAAACGAGGACATCTGTATATGCACTGTCCGTATTTGTGGATGTGGGAGCATCTCTCAGCCATTCAGTCAGACCCTTTGATTTTTCAGCAGTTCTTCATTCATGTAGATTTAAATATATTGCTTTGCTCATGATCCCACATCCATTACTTATATATTTGTGTTGTCACTGTAAAATGTTTTCTTTATTCCAATATATGATTGTTTTATATAAATGTTTTAATATTTTATCTCTCTTGTGGAGTACACTATTTTATCTCGTGGAGTAAACATTCTTAGCCCTTTAAGACTTTTATAATATGAAAAACTGCTTGATTTTGACAAGGCAGTCTTAGTATTTCCAATATTTTGGATGTAAAATTAATTGTGCCTTAAGTCGGATGTTTTGCCAAGGAGTGAAGTATTTATGCAACTCTTAAAATGCAGAACACGCAACCCAAGAACTGCGGCTAAAAAAAAAAAAATTCCATGATCCCAGTGCAGACAAAAAATGATTTAAAACTTCTCTACATTTTGCCTAATGGTACCCAATGATGCAGAGTGCCAGTTTGTTTACCCTGTGACAACTGTTGCTTCTTTATCTCATGTCTGTTGCTACATCATTGGTCACTGCTCCATTTAACTATCTGCGTGCATCCCTCCACCACTGTGGTGGGTGCGTAGCACCTGTCTAGCAGCAAATTCTCATCCTTTTTCTGCCCAACTGTAATGCATGAGTTAACCATTGCTCCCAGTCCTTCATGTACAGTATATGCAACAGATCAGCTATGGAACTGCCCCCTTTATTTCTTACTGCCTATGACCGTGCAGTCTTTTATATGCTTGTGTCCAGGCATCTCGAAATCAGCGGATCTTGAATTTAGTTCCTAGCTTTTTATCTTTTGTTGGAGGAAAAAATGTTGCACGCTTTCCAGCATTTGGTTCCTTCTTCCTTTCATAAAAAAAAAAAAAAAACAAAAAAAAAATCGAACTGGGAACAACGTTGCCCAGAAATTAGCTGCAATCGTGTTCATTATCATGTTTGACTTAAAGACCAGTTGCATGGGTATGAAATGGCTGGGTAGTCCAGGAACAGCATACTGATATATACCGTACTTTATTAGTTGCCTACTTGCACCAGACCATGAGTGATAAATTTAAACTTAAGCCAGTCTCGGTTAAGATGCGTGTCTGTATTATATGGTCAAGAAAATAAGGCGTGTAAACTGGAGGAGGCTGTTCAGAAGAGCATAATTTTTTTTTTTTTTTCAATTTGTTTTTTAAGGGAATAAAGTCTTAAAGGCGAAAAATGTTACCACTTGTTAAATGTAACTTGTGGCCGTATTGTCACGGTTTTTGTTTTTTTAAGGGACGCTCTGCTATTGTTAGGTATGTTATGCCAGCATTCCACGAGTCTAGTCAGAATTGATAGTTTATTCTGTTGCCTTCTGCTCCAAAAATTAAACTGGGAGACTGAGGATGAATTGGAGGGATGGAGTGGAGAGGATAGAGAATTAATCTGGAGAGTGTATGTGAGTGAGGTGGAGGGGGTGACCAAGGGTGAGGTGGAGGAATGGAGTGGAGAGGTATACGATAGAGGATTGTGGAAGTTAGGGGGGATGGAGAGTGAAACTAATTATTATAGGAGTGTGTGATTGAGGTGGAGGGGGGGAGACCAAGGATGAGATGGAGGAATGGAGTAGAGAGGTATACGATAGAGGATTATGGAAGTTAGGGGGGATGGAGAGTGAAACTGATTATAGTAGGAGTGTGTGATTAAGGTGGAGGGGGGGGGGAGACCAAGGATGAGATGGAGGGATGGAGTGTATGAGTGAGGTGGAGGGGGAGACCAAGGATGAGATGAAGGGATGGAGTGGAGAGGTACACTAACGATCACTAATTCCTGCTCAGGATTAACCCCTTCCTACCCCTGTATACCCAAGGGAAGAGGGGAGGGGGACGATACGAAAGCCACCCCCCTTTACCTGAGCTCTCAACCCTTCCCCATACCCGTACCCTATACCCCTACCCCCGACCTGTCATTCGTAAGTGGCAAATGCATCTCAAGCTGACTTCATACGTAACTCTCTTGGTGCCACTACTAATACAAACGTAAAACACTGTATGTAAAAATCCTCTATCAATACGCTGCAGCAGGAAATTAATGCATTATGACGTTGACTAAAACAAAAACGTTAACCATAGCCACCTCAGGCCTCATACGTTGGGTACACTGCATGCGCGCGCGCGCGCACGCACACACACACACACACACACACAAAAGCAAGCATGAGGCCTTGGATGGCCGTTAACGTTTTTGTTTTACTGTCAGCGTTATAATGCATTAATTTCTTGCTGCAGCGTGTTCATAGTTAATATATTTTTGACATATCCTAGTGTTTTGTGTATTAGTAGTGTGATATGGAGTGTTGAGTATGAGGTCAGCTTGAGATGTGACTGGCACTTAAGAATGATGTGTGGGGGGGAGGGGGTTGGGTAGGGGTATGGGGGAAGTAGGGAGCTGTGGCAGAGGCGGGTGGAGCTCGTTTGGTCCCCCCCTCCCCTCTCCCCTGGGAATATAGGGGTAGGAAGGGGGCACGCCTGAGCAGAAATTAGTGGTCGTGAGTGTACATGAGGAGGGTGTAAGTTGGGGGAATGGAGAATAAGAGACAGACTAGGAGAGTGTACGTGATTAAGGTGGAGGGAGACCGAGGATGAAAGAGGGAAGGAGAGGAGAGGTATATGAGAGGGGGTGGGGTTCAAGTTGGGGGGAGGGCAGTGAGATTGCAGGGGACAGGGAGGCAATATGTACCCTTGCAGGATTATGGAGTCGGGCTATAGGAGGAGGTAGATAGCTTGTCCACACCTTCACATTCTGGGTTATAGTAATATGGCCATGAGTTACATATTTGTAAAGATATATTTTGGTGCAATTATACTGTGAACTTTAACATGGCCTAAAATTTTAATCTTTCCAGCCAGAATTAAGAGTTGTAATAAAATTTAAAAACATGATGCAAGTCACAAACATACTATGAAAAGGATTTTGAGCCATAGCATTGCCTGTCTATGCCTCGAGTTATGTGACACAGCTGGAAAAGAATGAAAAATAGGCCTAAGCTGGTGTAAAATTATGTTCATTGGAATGTGATTATCTTGATGAATATTTAACCTGCATCACAACCAGTGCTTTAGTATCTTTGAACTCCTTCAATACCGTGATGATTTTTGTTTTATTGTTGCTACATCCCAGATGATTGTAATCAGGTTTATTCTTGCTGCTGCCAGAGTATTTTATTCAGCTTAGATTTCTCGTACCATCCCTACCTTGTCCTGCCTTCCCTTGCACCCGTGCTAGACCCAGCCCTCCCCTACCCCTCCAGTATGAAGTCAACCCCCCCTAGCAATACCCAGCCCTCCCCAGTACTCCCCTAACCCCTCCAGTATGAAGTCAACCCCCCTTGCAATACCCAGCCTTGCCCTGCCCTCCCCTATCGCTCCTTAGCTGCATAAAATCGTGTGGGGTCAGCAGGAATAAAATGTTCTCGTACTGAAGGGGTTAATTGGCCCTACTCAGTCATTTGATATGTGCCATTTTGACTAATTATTGCTTTGCGCTGGTTTTGAGTGATAGGGTGTGATTTTTGTGTACGAAAATATTTTGTATTGATCTTTAACATGCATTAATGCAAACACAGGCCGCATATGGTTGCACAGTGTGTTTAGCAATGCATGTTAAGTACCCTTCTCATCCCTTGTTATTTGCCATGTGTACTTGTATAGCTCTGCTCGGCTTAGCTGGGCAGAGCAATACAAGACATGGCATCTAACAGGTGGTGAGAAGGGGACGCTCTTGGAAGCATAAAAGTCAGGGGCACAGAACCCATCTCGATAAATCGGCCACGAAAATACGGACTGGCAACCCTCACGGTTACCAGTCCGTATTTCTCTGGCCGATTTATCGAGATTGTTTATTTTTTGACCTCATTCACTCTTGTGTACATCTTGTGGAAATAAAACTCATGTATTTTACTACTGTCTTTATTATATATACCTTTATACAACTTATATATATAATATATACTATACATATGTCTATTGGTATTCTTTTTCTGATATTATTCAAAGTCCATAAAAGTGGACTTTGAAAAATATCAGAAAAAGGTATGACATATGCATAGTATATATATCACTTAGTACTTATATACCAATAGACATATGAACAGTATATATATATAAATCACTTAGTACAGTACTTACATATACAGAAGCCGAGTATTGATGGACATAGAAAAATTTTGGGACTTTGAAAATATTGAGATAAAACATGACTTAGGGACTTAGAAAAATACCAGCAACATGACTTAGGGACTTTGAAAAATATCGGCTTCAGAATATATAAGACATGACTAACATACAAAAGCAAAGCATGAACATATATATACAGAAAATATATAAAACATAAGCGCCAAGGCAAAGGAGGGAAGAAGAGCACAGCAGAGAAAGGTGAGTGTGGCAGAGGAAGGATGGCAAGGCAGCAGTCCAGGGGGGGAGGGGTGGCAAAGTAGGGTTGGGAAAGGGTGTAGGGCAAGGAAGCACAACAGGGGTGTAACGAAGGGCAGGGCAGAAGACTGGGAAGGGAAAAGGGTAGGTCAGGTAAGGCTGCAGTGGTGGTGGTTGATAGGTTGGATGGGAGGATTAGGAGGAGGAGGTGGTGAAGGAGGAGGTGGTGAAGGAGGAGGTGGTGAAGGAGGAGGAGGAGGTGGTGAAGGAGGAGAATTAGGATTAGGAGGAGGAGGGGGAGGATTAGGAGGAGGAAGACGAGGATTAGGAGGAGGAGGTGGGGGAGGATTAGGAGGAGGAAGACGAGGATTAGGAGGGGGAGGATTAGGAGGAGGAAGACGAGGATTAGGAGGAGGAGGTGGGGGAGGATTAGGAGGAGGAAGACGAGGATTAGGAGGAGGAGGTGGGGGAGGAGGAGGAGAAGGATTAGGAAGAGGATTAGGATTAGGATGAAGATTAGGAGGAGGAGGAGAGAGAAAAACAAGGAGGAAGAAGGGGCAGATGGAGGGAGGGAGCCTAATACAAAACAATAAACATATGAAATACTAAAACACAGAATAACATTTAAAAATGTTTTTGTTTGTAGTATATATAATGCCAACAAGAGGTACGTATCATTAGTTTAATCTTCAAAAATCGCCTGTTAGAGTCAAGTAATCAAAATAACAAATACTGTGAAACCCATGTCATTAATTCCTCATTTAAGCTACTTTCACTAAGCACAGTTTATTAATCTGTCAGTCAAAAATACAAACAATTTTCACTTTTTTTTTTTTTTTTTACGCCAGGTATCCCCGAAGGGCTAAGGCGTTGCCCCTCGGTAGAGGACTTTGGATTGGAGCTTGTAGCATTTTATGACCAGATGCCCTTCCTGATGTCTACCAATTACCCTTAGGTGGATTTGATCCTCCGACCCTTCGGTCAGAGTGGAGCACTGTAACCCACTGAGCCACGGCTGCTACTTCTTAATCTCAAAAGTGTGCTGTGAAAGAGCAAAGTCAATTCAATGAAAAAAAAAAAAAAAATCTTATAAAAAAGGTCTTGATAATTCATTGCTGCCTTAAATATGATCCTCAAATAATTGAGAAAAAGTCCCTCTTGCTGGGACCTATCCCTAACTTAAAGCAATGTTCACCTATCATCAATTTACAGGAATATATATCAATTATTAAATGAGGAATTACTTGTTGCTGGCATTACACACAAACAAAACTCACAATTTACACATATTCAGTTTGTAATAAGTGTGGAAAATGTGCCTTTAGATCTCAAAGGATGTGTTGAAATATATTTCAATCCTATGCATATACATAATGAGGCGCTGCAATAACTTTAAAAGAGTGCATGACGGGCCTGTAGAAGTGGTTTGGTATTTCTGTATCGTTCATATCATATCATTTGTAAAGGCTCCAACATGCTTGTGTTGGCCTTGGTCACCTATTGGCTGTTTGGTCTCTGGCTGCCTCCCTGTTCAGTTCCTTATACCTGAAGTTACACACTATGATCTCATCCCAGGTTTTTTTCAGTCTGCCTCTCGTAACCCTATCCCTTACATTCACACTTCTCACCTTCCGCACCTAATTGTTGTAAAAAGGTGGTGCTGGGGAGGCACCTTCATGTGGTGGCACTGATATAACCAAGCCATGTCCAGTGTATAGGGTCAGATGCTTACTCACTGACCATTTAAGTCTCTGGATTCCTGAGTACCTCACATTTTTCTCTACATAAGCACTTCATGGTTATCAACTCCATGACTTTCCCCCATTCCAGACCAACACCAATGCAATACCAGCTGGTGTTCTCAATGCCAAAGATCCATCGTGGCTAAACACACAGACACAGGAAAACCAAGGGACTTTCAGTCCAGAAATATATGAGCACGTAAACAACCCCCACACCCCAACAAGACCCCCACACAGACTTATAAGGCTGCCTCCTTCCCCCATTCCTCTTCATAATGTTATTTTTATCTGACAGAACTGGACCAATCCTATGAAACATAGTGAAATTTTGTAATGAGACAGGAATGAGTCTCCTTGATTACTTCTTAACTGGCCCTCCAGTCTGACCCCACTTTGTCCGAGGAAAATAAAAGCCATTCAAACCAACAAGGAAGTTGTACGAGGCCTATCACTTGACCATTGCCCCAAATTAATTAAAAAGTGACCTCCATCCAAATAAAACGTGCAACCATTTTTGTTGTATTTTTCCTATTTTCTTTGTTCCTTTATTTCTATTAATATTTATACCTGTGCATACTACATAGCCACTATAACCATTCAAAGCCTATAACACTACATGCAATGCCTCAACAACATCCCTCTTCCTCCTCTTGCCAACACTACATTTTCCTCTTCTTCCTCCACCCAGCTCTACATTTCCCTCTTCTTCCCATACCCAACACTACACTTCCCTCTTCTTCCTATACCAAGTATTACACTTCTCTATTCCTCTACCTAACACCTCACACAATTTTTTTCCCCTTCCTAAACGACCTCCATCCTAAAGGGACTGTTCTGAAAGGCTTCTTTCTTTCATACTGTTGAGTGGATAAAACAAGTATCTGTGCATACTACATAAGGATTTTTTTTTTAATGCAAAGGAGGAACAGAAGCCTGCATGATTGTTAAAAAAAAAAAAATCATTTTGAGTTGCCTGGACACTGAGTCATTTAAGACTGGAGATTTATGGTGATAATATCTGGGGTATAAAGCTTGTAATAGTGTAAACAGCTTTATGATATTCACACATACATTTTAGGATGCAATAATATCGTAAAGGCCTGACCTTCCATTTTTGTAGGAGCATATATCTTCCAGTAAATGGTAACCTCTTTAAACAGTATATCATTTCTCTCTCTATTGATAGGCATCTGATATGGCATCCTAAATTAAGTGTTAATACTGCGAAATGTGATATTGCCACAAGCTGGTCCTGGCCATGTGGAAAGGATGGAGAGTGAGAGACTGACGAGGAGAGGGGAAGAGGGAAGGGGAGGCCAAGGATGAGATGGAGGGATGGAGTGGAGAGGTATATTAATATTAGAGAGGGGGGTGTGAGCTGGGAGCAGGGCAATGAAATGGAAGGGGACAAGGTGGCATGGAGGCGATTTGTTTGTAATCACCCCTTAAGGGATTAAGGCATCTGGCAATAGACAGATAGATAGATAGATGGTCCTGGCAGAGCTATGGCAGTGGGATGTTTCGTGAATTAGGTTCATGAAAAACAAACCTGATCTTACGATTCAAGTATTACATGGCAGTCAGTGTCAAGGCAATTTGTATGTACTAACTCCAGGGCTATATAAATCCATTATTACTCCTCTTTCCTTTTCTAATGGCTTTACACTGAGTGACAAACCTAAAGGTTTCTTGTAAGCCGAGAAACTATTTACAACGTTGGGTGGTAATCACATAACCCAACCATACGTGTTCCCTGCGTGTGGAAAAGTTCTTGGCAGGGGGGGGTTTGTGCCGCTCCCTGTAAAATAACCAACTCAAAGGCAAGTGACCACCCCTTATGGCGTATGGGATAATGGTGTCTGATTACAGACAGATGGACTATGTGCACCAAATATTATCTGTGATAAGAACTGTCTCCCTATATTAAGAGACAGTAATCAAATGTAATACTGTTCTTATATGGTAACACTAAAGAGAGGTGAGTGAAATCATGTACATCAACCCTCCTGAGATATCATGAGTGAAATCATGTACATCAACCCTCCTGAGATAACACTCATTACATTTTGACTTTTGGGAACTCTGACCCCTTCCTGCACAGATACTTGTTTTAACTACTGTATACACTCACTACCCAGCAACTACACCCATTCAAAACCTACACTAATGTTTCAAAAACATCTGTTCTCATCCTACACCCAGCACTAAATTTCACAAAGAAATATTTGATACTTTTTTTTTCTTCCCCTAAAACAGCCCCCATTCACAAGGAACTGTGCTGTGAAAATATAAGGAATTTCACAGTACAGGTCATCGGCTCCGACCACCTGCAATATTTGCAGTCCGCCGATGGCTGTGGCCGTCAACCTTTCCTCCTTATTTTTATTTCTTTTTTTTTAATATGTACTTTATTTCTAATATTTCAGACTGTACATAGCTACTACCTATACACATAAGGCCACTACAGCCATCCAAAAATCTTCAGCCAAACACAAACCTTCAAAAACCATCACCAGACACCCACCCTTCAAAAACAACCGTACCCAGAGAAACATGAATACACTTATTCTCTCTCCCTCTCTTTGCTTTAACTTGGTCTAAAAATGCCTTGTGCTCTCTCACAGATGCTGAGTTGTAGGCATAGTATATATGCACTAAAATATGATGCTTGTTAGGAAAAAATGCTACAAAAAGCATGTAATCAAAACTTACACTACACTGAGTGCTTCAAAAATATCTTTTCTCATCCTATACGCAACACTAAAATTCACAAGGATACATATTTTCTTCATATCCCCTTAAAACGGCCCCCATTCCAACGGAACTGTGCTGTGAAAAGCATATGGAATTTCACAGTACAGGTCACCGGCTCCAACCATCTGCAATACCAGTAGCCTAAATGCAGTCCGCCAAGTGGCTGTGGCCGTCATCCACTTTCTTCTTTTTTTTTCTAATTTATTTCCCCTATTTCTGACAATACACAGCTACTACCTAGGTACACAACAGAAGTCTTCAAAAACCAACACGAGACACCCTTCAGACACAACCACACCCAGAGAAACACAATTACATCTACAGTATACTCTCTCTCTTTAACTTGGTCTAATAATGGCTTATGCTTTCTCATGAATGCTGAGTTGTAAGAATACGGTAAAAAAGCATTAAAATATGATGCCTGTCATGATGAAAAGCTATGGAAAGAATGCAGGTCTGTAATATTTTGTTTCTGTCAGTGAGAAATGTTAAAAGCTGCAAAAACATTAAAATTTGTGCCAAGTTAGAGTGAAATGAGTATAACCAGACTTCAACACAATCATCTTCCTCTACTTCAATGCCAACACAATATACAGTCCACAGACAATACACTATGCCCACAGTTTAATGGCTCCTCCCACACCACAACACACTCATCACACACATACACCACACACACTATCACACCACACTACCACAAAACACTCACCACATGTACCACAGTGTAAGGCCTCCTTCCACACCACACCACACTACGACAACAAACAATCCTTCAACATACATCTTTGGAACTGCCAGGATATCTGTAGTCAATCAAGTGGAATTACAAGCCAAGATTTACTAAATACATAGTAAATATTCCTTAAAACAGCATAATTTTGACCTAATAGGTTTATCATGTATTGACAAAGGAATAAGATATAAGAATTAATTTTTATGTTAAGGGAAGGTGGGGGGAAACTCTCACTACAGGTGATGGGAGGGTCAGACGCTTGTAATGATTTTTAGCACTAGGGCAAGGTTTCTCTCCCAATTTCTCTTTCTCTCTCTCTCAATTTTATTTCCAGTGAACAAGGTACAAAGAATGAACAAGCTTTAAAGTGGGAGACCTATCAGTGCCATGCCTTGTGAAGTGGACTAAGCCTCCTCCTCAACACCATCATCTTCGTAACCAATCATCATCGTAACCATTTTTTTTTTTTCGAGCTGTCATCCCTTATTTTATTTTATTTTTTTACATATTGAGGACATGTATACGGCCCTTAACGCAAAGTGGAAACCCAAAAGAGGGAGAAAGCAGCCAACTGCAATCTCACTAAAATGACTCTGACACTCATTCACCCACCATTCAAATTCCAGTATCTTACACACACACACACACACACACACACACACACACACACACAAACCATGGGGACATCACACATCCTTGCTCATTCCAACACCGATATTAAATCACTGTCATTTACATATTTCTCTCTCTCTCAAATTAATTACCACCACAACCTAATCCAAGACAACACCACCACCACAAACACCCAAGCAATACACAGACAAAGAAAACGCAACAATGTAGGAGAAATATCGACTGCACTAACTAAGAATAAGCATAATGATAGTAATTCTTAAAATGTATAAACAATTGGCCATGACGTTAGAGAGCTTACTTTATACAACATAGTCTGCCTAACTTAATATTGCATACTGCACAAAATAATCTGCTCATCACATAACATTGCTGATTTCTGAGATGCCATGGGTTAACAGACTATAGGGACCTGACAGGCAAATTAGTTCTTGTACATGCTTAGGAAAATATGGCAAATGACTGTGTGATATGAACAGTATATCAAAATAGTAAAGTCCTTTGGGCACCTTACGATCTTTCCATATTGTTATAAAATTTCAAGCACCTAAAGATGACAATAAAATGGCACATTTTCCCACAAAATTACGGTACAAATAGGAATAGAGATGTAAAGATAACATATTACCATTCAACACATACAAAACTACAGCCAGTTTATTTTCATCTGACAAAACGAGGCAACTTTTATAACTTCAGTACTAAATCATTGGTGTATAAAATTCAATAGGCCTTAGTGATGAGGTTACTATTCAAATTAACTAAGTCTGACTACACTTGGCCATAATCCAAGTATAAAATGTTATGAATCTCTGTGGCTACATATAATCTGATAAGCCTTAGTGATGAAGCAGGTGTGAGACTCCTTGGTTACTATTCAAATCAACTCTCCAGTCTGACTACACTTGGCCATAATCCAAACAAAAAGTTAAGCATCTATGTCATGTGAAAGCAAACTGACTATAGAATAAATCAACAGAAATAAACAAGCACCAAAAAAATACCCACATCAATATATAAACATACAGTCAGCCACAGGAAAAAAAAAAAAAAAAAATGCATTAACGACAAATGTTCGTACACATGCAGGGAAAAATCTCAACACATTAATCTCTGCATAAATGAAGGGAATTGAATCGGTACAATTGTTATTCTTGGAAATAAATAAGGCAACACAACTCAAGATGCTCATTAATATTTGACATAAATGGCTGTTAACTAAGGATGCTTGTTAGTTTTAAATTCTCAGTGCTATTTAGGGCAATACATTTTTTTTTTTTTTTTTTTTATGTAAAGAAGGAGAAACTGAAGGCTACATGAAATAATACACAAAAGAGAGCCACTGTCAAGATCTGTTAATTCTAAAATTCCTGAACACATTGCATTTAAAAGACTGGAGGTCATACACAGGGGTAAATACAGAATGAGGAAAACAATTTCATTGCTGACCTGTTGCCACTTAAAATCTTCCAAACAAGGACTAGAGTACATATTCTTTTCAGCATATTTTTCCCTGTGGCTGACTGTGCACTATATCACTATGACATGGCAATAATAATAATGAAAATATAACACATCATTACATGAAAATAGGCATCCAAATATAACAACCAAAATCAATACTTTAGGAAATATATGCAAACCACCAATTTTTATTGTTTGGTAAAAAAGGCTTTTTGCAAAGTCCTTTTATTTGCCACATTTATTTACAATCCTTTGGGCTGATAATACCTGCTGTTGTGGTGGTCCCAGGCTCATTTTAACTAAAAACAATCAGAGTCAATGCTGGAGAAACTAAATACTGAAATTTAATCAAAGAAAAAAGGCAATATGAGACTTGGGATATTAGTTACACTCCATAATTAACAAAGATTATCCTCTAATAAAATTTTTCAGATGTGTGTGCAACTTTTCAGCAGTCTACTTTGGAAAATGACATGCATATATCCTTAGCAAAATTTCTCAGTTCATTTAGACACATCTCATTCAAGAAGCTAGATGATCAGCACACACAGATATGCTACAAACTACTGACACTCTTTTATTTAGTCAGGGAGCAAATACTGTATCGGCAATAATGCTGAAATCGACATTATAATGGTTCAGAGAAGTGGTTTGGTTACAGCACTACTACAGAGGAATACAGGACCACAGCAACAGCAGTCCACAATTTACTAAACCATAATACAGGGCTGCCCATATATATCCGATGGTGTCGGCTCAGTCTGCAGGTATGGGGGATGCAGGTACTTTGACGACTTTATTCAATTATGCTCTGTTTAACTGGGGATTAAATTACCATCTTTCCTTTGTAAATGCTAGTTGACACAAGACTATAATATGTTGCTACTCATGAAGAAGTGTTAAGGAAAGGATGTTGGGCCACAGTGCTATCTTATTCTGCCAGTGAGGTATGGGAAATGAATCTGCATAAGGACAAGAATCTCATGTCTCCTTATGCTATGTTTGTGTCCTACCTTGTGCCATGCTTTTGTGTGTCATGTCTCTGTCTGTCTCATCTGTGTGTGTCATGTCTCCTTGTGTCATGTTTCTCCGTGTCATGTCTCTGTGGTAGTTCAATTTGTATATGGATAGAGCTCTAAGAGAGATAATGGGCAGGGATGTGAATATACTGAGTGTCTAATGAGAGGGGGTAAGGTGTGGAAACTTCCTGAACTGTTGCTTGCTGATGATACTGTAGTGTGAGGAATGTGAACTGCAAGCCTTGAAGAATGAGTTTGGAGATGTACATAGGAAATGGAATCTAAAAGAGAATGTATATATGAGTCAAGTTATAGTCTTGAGGGAAAAGAAATCACAATATACACAGTCAGGCTGGATGGTGAGGAAACAGAATGAGAGTGCATCCAAGTACTTAAGCAGTGTGTTGAGTAAGGATGGAAGTGCTTGAATGGGTACAGCAGGGTAGAAATGTTGCTGGATCACTGAAAGCTGTGATAAGGAGTAGGGAAGTAAGCATGAAAGTGAGGCCTGGATCCTGTTGGAGGGACACAAGTCAAGAGTAAGAGCAGTGGAAATGAAGTGAGGAATGTGGAGTTTTATGGAAACAGACACATAAGGAAGAAAAGATGCATTGTGGTGCTATTAGGAAAAATACCTTGAGACAGTTTGGCCATGTAGAGGATGGAGAATGAGGGACTAACTAGAAGATATGTGTATGATGTGGAGGGGGAGGGGAGGAGGGGAGACCATGGCTGAGATGGAAGAATGGACAGATATGAGGGAGGGGGGTGTGAGTAGGAGAGAGGGCAGTCAAATGGCAGATAGCAGTGCAACATGGAGGTAATCTGTCTGTGGCCCCCCCTTATGGGATTGAAATGTCTGGCAGTACACAGATAAAAGTCAGAGGAGGGTAAAATGAGTGAACTTTAAGCAATTACTGAAGCAAATGCAAGAGGAGATATTTAATTACTTTGTAAAAAATGCAAACAATGGATCCAAACAAGCAATCACTATAAAGTAAAAAAGGGTTATGGGAAACCGAAATCGATGCAGGGTTGAGATGGTAATGCCGAATGAGCCTTCACCATACAAATCATCATCAACATAATAATCATCATTCATTATTATTATTAAAATCATCATTGCAATCATAATAATCATCATTCATTATTATTATTAAAATCATCATTGCAATCATCATCATCATCATCATCCTAACCTCTTCTTCCCACCTAAGGATGGGGTAAGGTGTGGTTCAAAAGGCAAGAACAAAACACATGGGATCAGACATGTTATATATGAATCACCCTGTATTATTTAGCATCTGTGGCATATAACCAGGACTTGTTGCATCTGTTTGTGATGTACAGGCATGTGCAAAAGTATGCCGACAATACTCTGCCAGCACTAAACTGTATCTCATATTTCTCTCTCTTTCCCAAATGATCAGAGAGTAACATTCTTTCTCTTGCTTGTTTTACTGATGCTTGGAACAGACACCTTCATATGGTAATGATCAGATATTGAAGCTGTCACATTATACTAACAGCCTTCAGTTCCTTTACAATCTCCCTAAAGGAGAATGGTGGACTATGAAAAAAATGCAGTCCTTACCACACAAAATATTTCAAACACTTCCCATTCCTACAGCCGGCAGAGAAGTGCCTACATAATTTTGCTCGTGCTCAGGACAGGAGTCTTGCTAAACATTTCATAGCCTATGGCTGTGTACGGCTGGCCAGTTGTCTATAACCTTAGTCACTTTACTTGAATCTGGTGAAGAAGTCTTCTTTCAGAGCTGACAGCAGGATGTAATGAAACTGGTTGTTTGATATGACTATAGTCTCACCAATCTAAAACCTAGGTTTGGGTGGAGTCTAGCCGGGGATTTCCCGGCGTACAGCGTTGCCTTGTTTCCTATACTCTCATTGGCTAGTGGCTGACCTGACACCGTTAGAGTTCGTCCGCTCCCATCTCGCCACCTGGCCTGACATGACTTCACCCACTTCTGTGTGTGTGTGTGTGTGTGTGTGTGTGTGTGTGTGTGTGTGTGTGTGTAAAGACAAACTAGTTTAAGTTATAAATATAATCAAAATAATGAATTTAAAAGTCGCATTCTCTCTCTCTCATATAATTTATGATTTTTTACCTGGTTATAGCCTTTAAATTACACTCTACATATTAAAACTTAGACTTTCTTTCCACACCACCCAAGAGGTAAAAGTCACGGCGCGTTTATTTTTTTATTTATTTATTTTTTTTAAGAGGTTTCCCCGATAGGCCTATTCCTCTTCTCTTACAGCATGTAAGAAATTATCATGAATCCTCCTCATCAGAAGAGGTGAGAGTGATTTTCTTGGGAGACGTAAACTCTGGAGAGTTGTTTTCTTCATTATCTCTTGCTTCTCTGCGTATTGCTTCAATCCTGCTCTTGCTAAGTCCTGTTGCTGCAGCTGTTCGATGAATTGCCCTTGACACATCATCGAAAATTCCTCCGTACTGCTTCTCCTGCAGAAAATACTGGCTTACGTTGAAGGCCATTTCTTTGGCTTGACTATGTAGATGCGAGCGAGTTGGCGTAGCTGCCATTGTGTCTGCATCAACATAGAAAGTGAACAGTGGAAGCACCTGACAGAAGCTTAAATCTCCCTCCAATGGATTAACTCCCAGTATGGGCCTGGTGTTGCCGCTCGTGAGTGTTTTAACTTATTTATTTCTATTAAGAAAATAGCGTATGTTCTACTGATTCCTTCAAATTATATTATAAACGTAATTGTTACATTACTTACCCAACTTAGAACTACCGTGAAAGTCGGTAAAAGTAACTACATATTTTTCAGCACCACTGTAAAATATGTATGCCACGTTTCTTTATTGATGTACAAGAGCCATATGCATTACACGTTTACCTTCCTTTTATATGCTAGAATACTTACGTTTATATTGTATTAGTATGTGTGTACCTATCTGTGATGCCTATTACATATATAACAGAATCTACTCATCGCTCGTTTAGGAAGTATGGCATGGCTGCACCCAGCGCCAGACTCCACCCAAACCTGGGTTTAAGATTGGTGAGACTATAACAGCCTTCAGTTCCTTTACAATCCCCCTAAAGGAGAATGGTGGACTATGAAAAAAATGCAGTCCTTACCACACAAAATATTTCAAACACTTCCCATTCCTACAGCCGACAGAGAAGTGCCTACATACTTTTGCTCGTGCTCAGGACAGGAGTCTTGCTAAACATTTCATAGCCTATGGCTGTGTACGGCTGGCCAGTTGTCTATAACCTTAGTCACTTTACTTGAATCTGGTGAAGAAGTCGTCTTTCAGAGCTGACAGCAGGATGTAATGAAACTGGTTGTTTGATATGACTAGTAATCAAAGTGGACATCTCGTGACTACGATAAGTAACAAGCCAAATGGCTTCTTGCTACCCAGGATATAAGTTACAACAATTGGTGGTAATATACAACTAGACAGTCACATGGTGGTGTAAGGAATTACGGTACTCTCATAAGGTATTACATCAGTCAGTAGCTAGTCCCAGGTCTCTTGCAAAAATGGAGAAACAAAAAATTGGTGAAAGAATGGGTGGGTGTGAATGTGTGGTACAACATCTCATAGATGTGACCAAAGTGTACAACGTCCGGCTTGCAATATCCACTTAAGAGCGTATGCCCAATCCCTGAAGCATTGCCTAGGCCATAAAAAATAAAAAACAAAACAACCATGAACACAACCCCCTCATAGAGCATTCCGCCCCCTTACTGTACGGCCACAACGTGGTTCTTGCAAGCAAGGGCTGTGTGCATGTTTGCTTATATAATCATCCACCTGTGTGCCACTTATCCTTCCAACATATGCAATGAAGACCCCTTCTCTTTGAACTCCAAAAGCCCCCAAGACCGATATTGGAACCGATATATATCATGGCACACAATGGTGGGTTGTGTGTACTGTGAGCTACCCAACCACCCCGTCATCCCCCAATCCCCCAAAACCCCACTAGTAGCAAAGGTACCTGGCGCCACACTACACGACAGTAAAATAGCAACTATATTCAGTATGAAATTTTTAAAGTTTGTTTTTACGATGCAGTCTTTTTGTTTATTAACCGCCTGCGTAAAACATTAATCTTCTCAGTCTGATTTGGAGCTTATTTTTTTTTACATGTGTACCGGTACTTAGCGTTCTAGCATCCACATGGGGAAATCGATAGGGCCAAGGTTCATAAACAACAAATAACGCCCACACTTCAGGGTCAACTGGTGTGGGTGATTGAAACGGAAACCACAGCAACAATATACTGTACGTGAGTACCTGAAACAACTGGCCAAACCACAGGCTATAAAAATCTCTCCACTGTGCATCAATTACAATACAAACATCATAATAATAATCAGTCAATAATCATATGCATAATTCACTGGGGTGTCTTTCAGGTGGCTCAAGAGGTTTGCTAAGAAATCACGTTAGGAAATCACCACAGCCACAAAGAAGACAAGCCACTTTGATTGAACTAACACCTCACATTGTTCAACTGAGAGAAATACTGTACCAGCAGTCAAAGGCATCAAAAATAACATGAGGAACCTTTCTGCCACAAAATTCTTGCAGTATATCTATCTAGCTAACACTTACTGCAATCTCTCTACTATCTATGTGTATCTGTGTAATATTTATCTATCTGTGTACTTGTCTATCTATCTATCAACTTGAAATAATGCTGGGCTGAGACAATAGCTTAGCAAGGACACATGCTAATCATCAAGAAGTGCAATGGCAAGGTTTCAAAACTATCTGCTACTGGCAGACCTGCGGAATTTTCTCTGTACTCATTACTCTAACCTGGCATAAAATAAGCATCTCTGCCATAGTTTATCAAGCAGAATTCTAGTCATGAAGAAGTGCAATGGGATATATGTACACCTGTAGTATTGTTCTTCTACTACTGAGATATATGAAAAAAGCTGGTGAATGGACAAATCCAAGTTAATATGCAAGAACTATGATAACTGAGCACAGACTAATATAAATAAATAGGTTAAAAATAAAGATCATTATTATCCTAAGACCCCAGAGCATCACTTTCAGTTGAACAAAACCATCTGGTGTTAGAATAAAGACAGTTGCTCTCCCACTTATGACCATGTAAGCAATGAACTGTTGTTGACAAGTTTAAAGACTTACTGCCTTGAGATTTTATTAGGTCTTGTGGTATTATTTTTACAAAGCTCATGGCCTCATAGTGCCAGGGATTGATTCCTGGCACTGCAGCATCCTATCCTATCATCATCATCATCATCATTGTCGTTGTTGTCAATAAGCAAGTAAAATGAGTACCTTGATTAAGTTAACTGGCACTGTACACTCTAGTGGTGGAAAGATCTAATTACTGAGCCTAGCACTGCCATCGATCCTAATTAGTACCATCATTAGGCATTATCATTAGCTATCATTATTAGGCATTATCAACAGCTCTGCCTCCTTTTCCCACCCAAGGATGGGGTAAGGAACTATCAATTAAAATTTCATAAGCAGGGGAGCAACTGTAATACTCTGTACATCTCAACTTGGCTAAGAGTGATTTAGAAAGGATGCAGAGTCACAGTATTGCCATCCTTGTCTTACTCTGCTTCAGGGCTTTGGGGATTGGGCTGCAAAGGACACAAATCTTCGCCAAGTCAAGGTGGACAAACCAAAAATTTTCTAACTCACATTTCAGAAGGGTGGTAGTAGCTGTAGTTGTAGTGGTAGCTGTAGTAGTTGCAGTAGATAGACTTTGAAGACAGATGGTCAAGGGGAACCTCTTCTACCAGTTAGAGTTATATCCCCACTGGTTCAAGGCCACTGTGTTACAAGGAGCCTGCAGCACAAACCCCAATGCAGTATCGCTACCCATCGCAGCATCCACATCGATTGCAGCATCACTAACCCCATCCCAGCATCGACATCAATTGCAACATCATTAACTCCTTCACAGCGTCGACATCAATCGCAGCATTGACATCGATCACGTCACTAACCCCATTGCAGCATCGACATTGATCGCAGCATCACTAATCCCATTGCAGCATCATTAACCCCGTCAGCAGTAGTAACACCAACACAGCAACATCAGGAACAGCAACACGAGTTTCACAGGCAGCCCCTGAAAATGTGGCAGGTTTTTAGGAGATAATCTCAGGTCTGTTGATAATTTAACCCTTTGTCTGTGGAGGTGTTCAATACAGATCTTAATTAACTCTTAATGTATTGGTGCTGGAATGGCGCTACTAGGATGGAGGGGGGGGGGAGACTGCCTTCCCTATCCCCCAACTGAAGAATGGTGGCCTACAGAAGGGTAACTCGGCTGCCATCCAATGGGTTCATGTTCTGATGGGCCTGGGGTTGCAACTACTACTAGTACACGAGACCTAATATGAACAAACCCATTTTACATCATCTGTCTGGCTCAATTCCCTGGTATTAGTCTCCCACGTACTTTCTTATTCCCAGAAAGAAAGACGGTGGACTGCAGCAGAAGAAGACAAGCCTTTGGCTCTGCATTATTTACATTAAACTCTTTATGACTACCATTATTTTTAATTATTTGTAAACAACTCAGCACTGAATAGGGACAGATGGCAGTTTAGGCATATATGGTGGAAAACAGGGCTGCAGATCTGTTTAATTCCTTCACAATGATGGCTGTCTCCTAATATGAATAAAACAATCTGGTGGTAGCAAGTATATACTATAGGACATCAGCAGAAGGTCCCATATTACAGATCCCTTAGGGATAATAAAAGCTGTCATAGTAAAAAAGAAACAAAAAATCCTGTACCTTTTCCCCAAACTTGTAAGATGAGTTATGGGAAAAAGAAAAAATTTCTCACCCTTCTCACTAGATGCCGGTTGAGCCTTTGGTTGTCAGTCATCCTCCCTCACAAACTTCCTCCTACAGAGCCGGTCTTGACAGAGCTACTGTTCCTCCACTTCCTCCAGTTGTCTCCCACTCTACTGCACTGCATTTTTGATGTTATCTTTCCATCTGGTTCTAGGTCTTCCAGGCGGTTTACTACCCTCTTGTGTCCAATCACATCATCTTGGTTAGCGTTGCTCTCATCTTCTTTACGTGCCCGAACCATCACAGTTGCCCCCTCTCCACATAGTCCTGTGTGCTTTCAACTTCATGAGAAACTCTTATTCTCGCAATCCTGATTTTATCCATTCTTGTAACTCCATAAAAATAATAATAACAATAATAAGGGGCAATGTAGGATTGGATGATGGATGGATGGATGAATAATAATAATAACAATAACAACAATAATAGGTGGGGGCGCTCACCATCCACTCACTCGATGTAGTGCTGCTTTGGATATCTGCCCTTTCCACTCTTCCATCCTTCTTCTTCTTTCTTTCCTTTTTTCCTCTTTCTTCTGCCTACTGTTGACTTTACACACCCTCTTCTGTCCTTCTTTCCTTCACTTTTTCCTCTTCCTTCTGCCTATGGGTGACTATACACTAATTGACAAGCGAAATGGTTTTCTGCACACTAGGAAACCATTTACTACGCTGGATGGTAACCATATAACCAAATTAAGGCACCTGGTGGTTTAGGGGATAATTAAGATGCTCCAATCGGATTGAGCCGGTGCAGGTTTATATCCAAGGAGTGGTTGGGGTGTATTGCTCATGCAATGCCACTCAGGGATGAGTGAGGCTGGTCACTCTCATCTTAAATGTCAGGACCAACTTGCCTAGCCCCGGGCTCCTACGCTCCTCATGGGGCAACGTAGGATTGGATGATGGATGGATGGATGGTTGGGGTTTATTGCTCACATGATGCTACTCAGGGATGAGTGTGGCTGGTCACTCTCATCTTAAATGTTAGGACCAACTTGCCCAACCCCAGGTTCCTACGCTCCTCATGGGGGAACACAGGATTAGGTGATGATGATGATGATGATGATTATTATTATGGAGTTACAAGAATGGATAATAATAATAATAATAATAATAATAATGAGAACTACTCTATGTCTCAGGGGCATGCCAAATGGGCCACACTCCCATACATCATTCAAGCTCATGGCATCCTGGTACCACCACACATGCATAACTATCCACACACACACATTCACTTCGTAAAACTCATCCAATACATTTCAAGTTAAATAAGTGCTGTCAACCCCCGTCATGTACAGTACTCCCCCATGCAAAACCCATCCAGTCATTTTTTATCTACTCCAATCATCTTTATCTACCCAGCAAAAAATATAATGCACACCAAAATGTGATACTGATCCATGAACTGAGTATATCTACACTATTTATCTAACTATCTACAGCCTGACGCCTTAATCCTGCAAGGGGTGGCCACACACAAATCGCCTCCATGCCACCTTGTCCCCTGCCAATTCACTGCCCTCCCGCCAACTAACACCCCCTCTCTCTAATACCTCTCCACTCCTCCATCTCATCCTCGTCTCCCTTAACTCCTTATTCCCAAAAAAAGGGGGGATAATGGACTCTAGGAGAAAGGTACTTCTGGTTTCCTGTCTAGATGAGTTAGGATCCACAACAAGAATAAAAGTCACAATCTGACACTTACGTGAGAGTGGAAGTAGATGGTTGGTATTACCCTACTATGACAGCTGGCTGATACTAATCTGGCTTTCTTCTCCCCCTTCCCCTTCTCTGTAGGCAGTTTCCATGGCTGAGTCAACCCACACACCTGAAACATATATTATACATTAGTCCTTTCCTTCCAAACCTTGATTAACAAAATTATCTGGTTGGCAGCAAGAACAATATCATCTGGGGACAACCTGAGTTAAATTACATGGCAGTAACAAATGTGAAATGTCTTTTAAAAAATCCATCCATCCATCCATTGCCAGACGCCATGTATCCCAAACGGGGTGGTCAAGGGCTTAGAGTTAATTGTTTTACAGGGAGGGGCACTAATCCTCCACCAACCCCACTTGACACGTAGGGATGCCAACAGCATCTGATGTTCCCAGGCGGTCACCCATCCAAGTACTAACCAGACCCAACGTTGCTTAAAAAATCAAATGAAATAATAATAATAATTATAATAATAATAATAATAGTAGTAATAATAATAATAATAATAATAATAATAATTCCAGTATACAGTCCACCAGGTTTACAAGTTGGATGAACCTGGAATGACATCCATACACAGTATACACTGGCTATAGTTTACATATTAAAGGGACAAAATGTTTCACCATATACTGAATTAACCTGCCTTTCAATACAAAGAAAGAAATTTGACTTAACCACATTCAGAACCAGACCCAAAACACACACACACACACACAAGGTAAACTACCTGATATTTAGAAGAAAGCAAACATTGTTCCCTTATTCAAGAAAGAGAATAAACAAAATCCACTCAACTACCAACCAGCATCACTAACCAGTATTGTAGATTTCAATCTACTGCCAGATGCCTTAATCCCGTATGGGGTGTCTACAAATAAATCGCCTCCATGTCGCCCTGTCCCCTGCCATTTCATTGCCCTGCTCCCAGCTCACACACCCCTCTCTCATATACCTTTCCACTCCATCCCTCCATCTCATCCTTGGCCTCCCATTCCCTCTCCCCCCCTCTTACTGATAATTCCTCACTAAGTCTCCATTCACTCTTGCAAATGTACAACAGCTGCCTATTCATAAAATTTCATCACCAAAATGACAATCCATTCACTGAGACACAGCTTTCTTACAGACCATTTTTACTTTCACCCATGGAACTCTTACCATATGCCTTCTGCAAATCCACAACCTTCACTCATTCACTTGATGTTGCCCTGCCTACTTCTTCCTTCCCCTTTCTCAATGTGTATCCTCTCTTCCTACTTCTCCCATACCATCCTGTCACTTTTTACTAGTTTTCCAGTTCAGGTGGCTCTGCACTGAGTGGCAAGCCTAATGGTTTCCTGTAACTGAGGAAACACTATTTACAATGCTGGATGGTAACCATATAACCAGATAATGGGGTGCCGTGCAGCCTTCTATGGTGACCATTAACTAGATGGACTGATGCAAATCCGGTGTCCATCCAGGAACAAAGCCTCCACAATATTCCCTGTGCCTCACTGTGGTTAGGCACTGTCAGCTGCAAGGGAACATCAATTCACTGCACAGGATGGTCCTGCAGGAGCAGCTGCTTGCCTGCAGTTGATGGGTCTGCTCAGCCAGACAACTGGGGTTGATCAACAACAACAACAACAACAACAACAGTTTTTAATGTTTCTCCTGCAGCTGTTGGGTATTATCCTTTACACTCACCTTCTCCCTTACCATGTTGTCAGTGACACTTTCCATAATACTGTAATCAAGTTTCTGATCTAAAAGCTTCAACATTTAAGTATACACAATAAAAAAAGTACCAGTATCTTTACACAGGTGACTGACAGTTTCACAGTGAGCATTTACTGCTGTTCACATTTTCTTCCTTTGGCAAACAGTTTTGAATGATAGTTTATATCACAAGTTGCATAATCATCAAGCTTTTTGAGGTGCCGATGATATAGCAGGCATACACATAAATGAAAAGCAATGACAGAACATTTTTAAATGGTCCATCCACCACATGTAATGAAGGGAAACTGTAAAGATGCTTTTTAACTGTGTACAGTCATACATTCTCCCTAATCTGTGCTGGTGGGCCTTGCACTGTCTCAACACTGCTAAGCCCCTCCCTGTTCCAGTCATACCCCTCATTCTGCTTCTCTCTGAAACTCTCCTTCCCAAATTAGTTTCCCTCCAAACTTCAAGCCACAGTAGTTCAAGTCCAACTGTTACAGATCGTTTTAGGAATTGGAGGCCACCTGTAGCATTGTGTATGAAGTGTATGGATTAATTTTCCCATATTTAATTTGTTTTTCCTTCTCTGTTCATTTTCAGAAAAAAAAGCTTTGTCATTTCTATTATCTCTTTTCCTTCCCCCATACCATTATACTTGTCAGCTACTTCCTTCTGTCCTAGTTTTCCCCCTTCCTTCAAAGCACTACATTTGGCCACTAGGTACAACTCCCTATCTGTCTGTAAAGCTGAGGGCAATATTGGACCGATTAATGGTTAGGTAGATAAATAGACAGACTGACTGATAAATAAAGGGACAGTTTGACAGACAGACTGATAAATACACAGATTTTTATGCTGCAGTGTTCCTCTGGTAAGTTTTTCTAGTACAAGGTAAAACTCTATTTTTGCTCAAAACAGGTATTGGTGTTTTCAGAACTGGGTAAGTAAAAGGTATAGATGATGTAAACATGATGAGTGACAGAATGGGATATGAGTACCTGAAAGACAAATATCCAGTGTTCATCTGTCTAGGTAAGCCCACATACTTTCCATTGAAATTTCATATTGATGAAAATGAACCACCTGTGGCACATCCTATCTGGACAATACCATTTAACCTTAGATTAGGAACTGTGAGAGAAAAACATCAAAACCTGTAAGCTCTTAACATCACTGAACCAGAGGAGAGCCCTATACATCTTGGGTGTCTCCAGCTGTATTTGTACCTACATCAGGAAACGTACGGACATAAGAGTGTGTGTGGATGTGTGGCATGTGAATGAAGCTGTCATGAGAACCAGATCCTATCCCAACACTTGCTGAGCTGTTGCTAGATATGAATGAAGTCAAGAATTTTTAAAACCTGGATTTAAAGTGGGGTTTCCATCAAACTGAGCTCGTCCCAGAGGGAGTAAAGACATTACAACACTGATTAACATACAAAGGATTGTTCAGATATAAAAGACTAATATTTGACGCGAATACTGTGCTCCAGAAGAATATCAACATGGGGTTTGTGAAGGAGTTACAGTCATTGTTAATGAAAAAGTCAAAACCAATACATAAATGTCCCTCAACTCTCAAAAAAAAAAAATAAATAAATAAATAAATAAATAAACGGAGAATGGTAAACTATAGGGGAAGGGCAACATTTGCCTACAGACTGCTTGAGTCATATCCAGATGGCCCTGCAGCCATAACAAAATCGAAATGCAATCACATTCATACATTTATCAGATGGTTCATGTTGTCCCCTGCTTGTCCATGTCCATCTAGTTGATTTGCATGTCTGGTTGTTTAGCTGATTTTCAGGTCTAACTAGTGGGCAGGTTCCACTCCATGGCTGACAATCAATGAGGCACCTGAAAAAAAAAAAAATTACACAGTTTAACCATTTCAGTCCAATGTTGTGAGGAATGTCTTCATACGGCAGCACATGATTACTGTATCTGGGTGGCTTCACTGGCTTTAGCTAAATAAACATCCCACAACTGTACAGTATTTCCCGATTCTCTCTATGTGGTCACTGTTTCCTGCTGATATCGTGTTCCTGGCAAATTTCCACTTACCATAGTTTCTGACAAACATTGCTTTTGGATGACAATGGAGCCAATACTTTTCAATTACAGTACTATAGTTTATGTTAGGCTGCATCAAATTAGGTTCAGATAGATCAGACTTGATCACAGTATCAATTATAAAGGCTCCAAAATGCTTCCAAGAGTCAGCCTTGGTCACCTAATGGTGGCTCTCCACACTGTTTGATCACTGGCAGCCGTCCTATTCAGTCCTTTATCTCTGATGTCACACTTTATGACCTCATCCCAGGTTGATTTTGGTCTGCCTCTTGCTACCCTTCCCTTGATGTTCACATCTCTCCCCTTCCGCACCCATCTAATATTTTCCATCCTTTCAGAATGCCCAAACCACCTCAACCTAGCCTTCTTCATCACAACACTACTACATTCAAATCACATCCTTCCTCTCAACTCCTCAATTGCAGTACAACCCCCACCCCCAGGCCTCTCATTCATGGACACACTACACATCCATCTAACCATTATCATTTCTGAATGTCTGAGTCTACGAATATCCCCCTCCTTTACTGCCCAGGTCTCAATACCATACACCATCACACACCTAACACATGCTGCATACAAGGACCCCTTGGCACAGAGGGAGAGTCCTCTCAAAGTCAGGAAAGGCAAGAGCTCCCTGCTTCCTTCAACCGCTCTTCACCCTAGCTACAGGGCTAGCTCCAGCCACACCTCCATCACATAGCATGTTCCCCAAATAGCAAAACTGCTCAATACACTCAAGAAAGTTTCCAGCAAGATCAGGCCTTTCTCATCTCTCAATCTCTACATGCTCTCCCCAACACACTGCATACACAAAATCAGCATTGTTTTGGAGCCTATCTCTAATATCACTACATCACTTATGCACCCACTTATCACAAACATTGCATAAGATGCAGTTACTTCTCAAACTGTACAAGACCATATTCCCGTTGCTTTGACAGTACTGCTACCAGTCCTAAATATCATCACTTTTGCTTTATTCGCACTTATTTTCAAACTCTTGTACCCCATTCCACATCTCTAATTCCTAAATCTTTCCATCTCCCTCTCATTCTATGGAATCACCACCAAATCATCAGTATATAACTTTTCCCACGGGAGTCAATTTCTGAAGTCATGTGAGACAGTTTCGAGAACCATAATAAACATCAACCCCTAAACGCCAGGCTATTTATAGCATGAGCCACAGCATGCTCTCTCTCTCTCTCTTACGAATTTTTCTGAAAATAGCCTGTTTTCAAACCGTAATATCTCAAAAACTATAGCAGTTCAGGAAACAAATTAAAGACCATATGACTCATCAACTCTTCTTCTTGCGAATCCAGGTCTATAGGCCATTGCGTCAATGAGTAACGACGAGTGGAAGAGGACTAATTTTGGCGTGAGTACAGGATATGTTCATGTGTCTGCTCGTGGCCCTGACTATGGCTTTACTCTCAACATGATGGACACAGTGGCGTCCAAGGCACGCCCTATGGCACTATCACTAAGCCATTTCCTAGTATCCTAGGAAAGGGGCTTGGCAGGGGTGGATGAGGTAAAAGTCCACATGAGGCAGGAACAGAAACAGACGTGAAGGTATAAGAGAGTATCGTCTTACACATGGCGAAGTCACAGACAGGACTGGGGTCAAATCATTTTTCTCACTTTAATTCAATTCCAATTCTGAATAAAATTTGATTAAATCGATTCCAATTCATTTAAATTCATTTGTAAAAAAATGAAATCTTCAATTCCAATTCAATTCAATTCATTTCATTATGGTCGACATTTCATTCAATTAAAATGTTTTCAATTCAAAAGCAACTTTAATCTACCCAGTACCATTAACCTAACGGTAAGAAATAAATATAAGGTTTCAAATTATTTTTAATTTTTTTTGTGATAGCAAACTGTATATTTCACTGTTTATTTGAGTATACTGTAAGTTAATTATTGTACAATATTGAATTCGCATATTACAGTATAAAATATTATTTTATCAATTCATTCATCAGTTCATATAAATTCCAATTCAATTAATGTTATTTTTATATTTTTCTTAATTCCAATTAAATTCCAATTCACATTTTTTTAAAAATCAATTCCAATTCAATTCATAATCGACCCCAGCCCTGGTCACAGAGACGACTGAGGTATGGTTGGCTCGGCTGGCGGGACTCCTTACTTAGCTTCTAGTGATGGTATCAAGTGGCAGCCACTTCAAACTGTGGCGCAAAAACAATTGTGGTTCCTACCGACACCTGGCAAGAACCTGGTGCCTATTAGCCGTTGGTCAATACCGACACTTGGCGATTAGGGATTAAGGAATTCAAGACAAACCCCAGATGCACACCAACATTCATGGAAAACACATCACAAATCTCCATTCACTCTCATCTGGGTGCAAGCACTCTCATACACTGCCATAATCACTTTAACCAGCTACTCCTCAATCCCAACCTTTCTCGTTGCTCACTTCACCATCTCCCTAGAAACTCTGTTGAAAGCCTTCTCCAAATCAACAAAAGCAAAGTGCAGCTCGCTCTTCTTTCCTATACGGTATGTTTTCCTTCTTCATCTGATTCGCCACCAAAAATAAATACCACATTCTTCCTTTCCACATTATCAAGGCTATCCAGTAAAACTTTCGAGATTATTAAACCCTTTCGTGCACGGACTCCAATCGAGTCATTAAATACCATCCTGTACAATGCACAATGATGCACATCATGTCCAATAAAGGAGGACACAAGTTTCCCGCCAGTGTGTGTCATATTTTGGTATGTTTTTTTACCCGATTTGTGTCTTGGTGTGCTTTACAGGTTGTTAAACAATCTAACGACTCAAAACACCTGCACCTGACAGGTTAAGGTTATGCTGCAAAAATTTCTGGGACTGAGATTTTGCCCAGAATACTTCCTTTCTGGCCCTATGCTTGGTAGCCAATTACTGTATTCTTCTCTGTTACCTCCCCTTTTTAATAATGTTGGTAATTTGGGACAAACTGCAGAAGAGCTTCCATTAACAAATTATGAAAATTCTAAGAGTAGGGCTCATCTTTCATAAGTGTAAATTCATTTATAACACCCAAATTCTGTTGAAAAATCATTTGTTAATAAAAAGTGTATAATTAATGATTGACACCCAAACTCTCTGAAAAAAATATGTCACTCAACAGCATGCAGTTAGGTTTGCTGATGTCAACAGTGGCATCCAACAGAGGACAATGGGTTTGATTTGGACACAAAAGTCATTTGTCCCCAAATCTTTCACATTAGGTTAGGTTAAATTAATTTGGGCTTGGCAAAATTAGGTTAGGTAAGTTGTGTCAGGCTAGATTAGTAGGGACCAGCATTTACCATGCTGAATGGTAACCATGTAACCAGATTATGGTGCCTGGTGGTTCAGTGAGTAATTAATGCGCTCCAATAGGATTGAGCCCGTGTAGGTTAATATCTAAGGGGTGGTTGGGGTTTATTGCTCACATAATGCCACTCTAGGATAAGTGAGGTTGGTCACTCTCATCTTAAATGTCAGGACCAACCTGCTTGGCCCCGGGCTCCTACACTCCTCACGGGGCAACATGGCAATGGGTGATGGATGGACGGCTCTGAAGTCTAGTCAATCTTAAAGTCCAACATGGTGGGTGGTTGCTTGCCACGGTTTGCGCAAAAAACTGACAGTTTTATGGTTGATGTCTGCAAAATTATACATTTCCATAATTTTTTGAAGCTAGTACAATGATTACAATGACAATTATGCTAACATCGGGTAAATTTCCCCCAGTGTCTTATCTTCTCCATGTTTACCGCATGATAAGGAAGGGTACTCAGCTGTCCTTCCACAAAAGCTCAGGTCATCCTAGCCTCTTGCCATGATAGGTAGTGCGCCTTTTCTCTCTCCTATATTTCCTCTCGTTTTGGGGGATTGAAGGGAATTTTACCCAACGTTAGCAATGCAGGCAATATTTTTTTTTCCATGACATTTTCAAGCCAGGGTGATTTGTAAGAGAAGTGACACACCCAGTTTGAATCTTCAGGGATCAATAATAATCTTGACCAAAGCTGATGTCCTTTGAGGCAATATTTACTGTGCTATATATCTGAAGGTAAAATAATGGTCCTTTTTTTATTTTTGTAAAATCTGTAAAACAAATAACTCTAAGCCCTTGGCCACCCCGTGTGGGATACATGGCGTCTGGCAATGAATGAATGAAAAAACTTTATTTTTTGATAATGTGTGTTCTTTTCTGCATGTAAAGATAAGTGTGAGGGTTGTGTTTTCATACCATGTTCTCGGAATCAAAAAAGGCTGAGTATAAGTATTTTTAATTAATTTCCTAAAATTGGGTAAAATTCTCCCATGGTTAGCAGTAATGCTTCAAAGCTAACGTTAGCAATCTAGGGTTAATGAGAAAAAAATACTATTGCAAATTTCATACATGTGAGTTCTGCAATTTCACTGTAATTTGGTAATGCTGGAAGGAACTATTCAACTTAAGGTAATTCTGTACTTGTAATGGTTCCATTAAAAAAAAAAACCCAGTCCACAGCCTTATTTACTGAAATCCACAAACAAACTTAGTCGCTGACTTTAGAGAAAGGAAATCACCACCACCATCCAGACATCCTTTCTCATTCCAAGGTGGGGAGGTAGGGTCCACAGAGCCAGAGAAAAGGATACTATCAAAAGTTTGTCCAACTGAGTCAGCCACACTCCCATTCACTCACCACTAAAGTTCATGAATCCTGGATGCACCTGATGGGGGAAGGGGGCGGAGGGGAGAACATTCTGCATGCAGCTTCACACTCACCTATCCGACAAAGTTAAACAAACACGCAGCTTCACACTCACCTATCTGACAGAATTAAACACACACGCAGCTTCACACTCACCTATCCGACAGAATTAAACACACACGCAGCTTCACACTCACCTATCCGACAGAATTAAACACACACGCAGCTTCACACTCACCTATCCGACAGAATTAAACACACACGCACCTTCACACTCACCTATCCGACAAAATTAAATACACACGCAGCATCACACTCACCTATCCGACAGCGTTAAATGATGTCTGTCACATTAAGAAGGGGTGCCAAACTCTGGTCATACTCTCCTCCACACAAAATTCATCCTGCCAGCTTGACCTTTTGTCAGTTCCCAGGGCTCGTTGGCTCCTACAAAAGAAAACAAAAAAAAATTGCACACAGCTTTCACAGTTGGGTTATGCAAATTCATAGCCAGATAAATTACCCCTAACCTATATAAATACATACAGATAAAGTAAAACCAGAAGCTCAGTCTTAATCATGGGTGTTCCACAAATCAAACCAAATCTAACCTTAAAAAACTGTGTAACATTGATATATGACTTTCAGTTAGGTTGAAAACTCTTACCAGTACCTGAAAAAAATGCAAAGCCGTATTCATCGTTATTACAATAGTAACCCGAACCTCACCCTGAAGAAATGAAAACTAATAACATTGTGTGGGCATTCACATGTTAGTCCTATCATAGATCTTGTCATCTATAACTTCCATTTACACTTCAGTTATTATATTATTTCTCTAGATGATAACAGCTTAGTAATTAAGGGGTTAATAAAGACAATTCAGTGTTAAATAAAGGTCATCAACTGACTGAAAATCCTGCAGGAATGTTGACGAAGTGAAGCCCTTTAACTCAGTGCTGGTACAAGGTGAAAACTTAAAATAAGCTGGGATCCAACTAGGTCACCATCATCTGGGGGACTTCAAATAAAAGATTTTAGAGCAAAAAAGTACAGTCACTTACCACCGATGCATTATAATAACGATACAAGTAGTAAATCCCCACTTCCGCCTCCGCCATCTTTAAAGGCCGGTGCAGCAGATGGCTTTGTTTACTCGACTTCGTCCCCGACACCTATCAACTATTAAAATAGTTGATAGGTGTCATTAAAATTACGGTTTGTTATTGAACTCTGTATTTTAACCGGATTAAAATTACTTTTATCTGATTTCGTGTAACACAATTACAGTGACGAAATGTTCGTCCTGAACTATCCAAAACAATGTTAAAATCGAGCGGGCTTTTCAAACCGTGATCACAGGTAATACAATCCATTGTTAATTTTTCTTTGCATGTTATGGCTTTTCTACTAATTCAGTATAAAATACATATATAGTAACTATTTTTAATATGAAGGTAACACTGAATCTCTCTCTCTCTCTCTCTCTCTCTCTTTTTGGGGTTGGTGTAGGAAGGTAGGGTGCGACAGGGTAAGGTAGCGAGAGGCTAGGCAGGGCAGGCACAACAAGGTAGGAAGGAGAGGCAGGGTAAGGTAGGGAGACGCAGGGAAATGTAGGGAGAGGTAGAACAAGGGTTGGGAGAGGCAGGACGGGGCAGGGAGAGGCACGGTAAGGTAGGAAAGGGAGAGGCAGGGTAAGGTAAAGAGTGGCGGGGTGGTGAAGGAAGATGCAAAGTAAAGTAGGGAGAGGTGGGGTAGGGTAGAAGTGGCAGGGTAGGGATGGAAGATGCAAAATAGGGTAAGGAGAGGCAGGGTAGGGTAGGAAGTGGCAGGGTAGGGTAGGGGAAGGCAGGAAGAGAAGGGCGGCCATTTTAAAAATCCAACATGGCAGGGGTACACACACCGTCGCAAATGACGATATTGCTTTTCATTCTGTTTATAAGGGTTTCAAAAATATAAAAGGTTCCCTAATATCCAAAAAATTCTGACAAAAGGTCAAATGTGAAAATAATGAACCTGAATATTATGTTACAGAAATGAATATGGGAGGACGTGTGTGGGAGGAAGTGCGTGTGTGTGTGGGTGTATGTGGGAGGGGGTGAGGAGGGCCCGTGGTGATGTCAGTAGAGGTGAGGAGGTGGGTGAGGGTGAGAGGAACGGGAGGGGAGGGGTGAGAAGGGGAATGATGGGTGAGAGAAGAGAGGTGAGGGGAGGGATGAAGGGGATGAGAGGAGTGAGGTAAGGGGAGAGGAGAGATGAGGGAAGGGGGAGGGATGAAGGATGGGGGGGACGACAGGAAAGTTGTGAGGGGTGTGTGGGATGAGACGGGAGGGGTGAGGGGAATGGGAAGGGATGAGAAAATGAAAGGAGAGGGGTGGAATGAGGGGTGAAGGGTGAGAGGAGGGGTGGGGTGAGGGGAGAGGGGAGGTGATGGAGGGCTTAGACTCGCCTGACGACACCACTCATACGTCACCTGACCAGCCCATCTTCAAGGTCCTCCGCGGCCGTCTCTGTCCCACCCTAGCCCGTCCCTCTCCCTGTCGTTCTCTGTCTCGCCTTTGTCCTCGTCCTTCTCTGGCCCTCGTCTCTGTCACTCTAGAATAAGTTCTTCCTATTCCTGTCCTATCCCTCTCCTATTTTTTCTCTGTCTCCTCTCTTGCCTCGTTTCGTCTTATATCTGTTCTCTCCCTGTCTCTCTCCCTTTCTTTCTTTGTCTAGCCTTACTCCGTCTGTCTCTAGCCCTTATCTCTCTGTTTCTCTCGTCCAGATTTATCCCTTTTCTTGTCTCTGCCCCAGCCTTTGTCTTTTTCGTCATTCCTTGTCTTCCTCTGCCTACCAAAACCCTGCCTAATCTAACCCTTCTCTCTCTCTACCCTACCCTTGCCTCGTCACCTTGTTTTAGTCTGTCCGTTCAGCTTACGTAGCATGACTTTTACTTGTCCTGTCTCTGTCCCTGTCCTTTCTATCCATGTCGCTGTCTGTCTGGCCCACCCTGCTCTTATTCTATCCTGTACCCCTATCCCTGCCTAGTCACTCCTTTTCCTATCCATCCACTTCTTCCATCCCCTATTACACCCTCTTCTATCCCTACTATACTCCTTCTACCTTAATGTGGCCTTGATTTTCGTTCTTCTGGGGATTATTTCATTTTCGTCCTTTTCCGGATTATTTCACAAAGTTCAGTGACACGCTAAGACAACACTACAGCTTTACATCCTTCCCACTGCACTTCTGCGTGACTAGCATCATATATTAGTGCTACGAATAAGTCCTCAAACTCGGTACTCAACATGACGAGGTGGCAATTTTAGGCCAAGTTAAAGTAATGTTGATACTCAGTCCTTTCCCTGGTCCTGTCGGGTGACTTTTCGATTTCTGTGTCCCTGTCTTTCTCTGCTGTCTCTATCACCCTACCTCTGTCTCTCTCTCCCCTTCCTGTCTATCCCCTGTCCGTGTGAGTGATTAAGACCTTCCCTGACCACTATCCCCCCCCCCACGGCTGGATATGTAAAGTCCTTTTGGTGGTTCCTGTCTGTCTTTATTATCCGACCCCCAGCTGTCTTCTCTATCCCACCTCTACTGTCATCCCTTCTCATATACGTTGCCCCCCTCTCTCTCTCTGTCTCTCTCTCTGCACGTAAACACACCCACACACATGCCTGCACTTCCGCTTACATACACACATACCTGTACTTCCCTCACACACACACACACACACACACACGCACACACACACACACACGCACACACACACACACACACATCGCTCCATATCCATGTTCACTTTCATCCATCTCCACCCTCAGCCCACACAAGTCCTCCCATATATGCTGTCAACTCCCCATCCCATTCTATCCCCTTCCTTCCCCTCCCCATCCCCACCCAATCCAACCCCACCCTACCCCTTCCCTTTCCTTTCCTTTCCTTCCCTTCCCTTCCCTCCCCTCCCCTCCCTTCCCTTCCATCCCTATTCCAGCTCTTCGTGTGCCCTTTCTCATTCCTACCCATCCCATCACATCCCTTCCCTATTCTTTCCTTTTTTCTCTCTTCCCCTCCCTTCTTTTTCCCTTCCCGTTCCTTCCCTTTCCTTTTCTTTCCTTCCCATTCCCTACCTTCCCTTTTCCAGCTCTTCCTGTGTCCCTTCTCATCTCTACCTATCCCATCTCTTTCCTTCCTCCACGTCTCTTTATGCGTTCCTCTCCATCTCCTCCCTTCCCATCCCGGCCCCTCCCACGCACAGCTCAGCATGTTCTTCCCACCCCCCTCGCTTCCCTTTCCATTCCTCTCACTTCCCTTTCCATCCCCCTCGCTTCCCTTCCCATCCTCTTCATCCTATCCTGAATACAAGCCTCAGAAATTAGCAAGAACGAAGAAAGATGTCAGTGAGTTAAGATGTTAAGCATATCTTTCGTAAATCGTTTCTCTCTTGCACTCTTGACCTCCTCTCTTTCCTCCCCTTCCCACCTCCGCAATCCCTATTTTTATCCCTCTCTCCCCTCTCTTCCCTCCCCTTCCCTCTTCCTCCCCATCTCCCCTCCTTTCTTCCTCCATCCCACCCTATTCTCTCCTCCCTCCCTTTCCATTCCCTCCCCTCCCACTCCACTCCCAATACTCCTCATTCCTTCTTTTCTCCCCCTCTCTGTTCTCCCCTCCCTCTTCTCCCCCTTCCCCATTCTCCCCACCCCTTCCTTCTCTCCTCCTCCAAATCCTCTTCCCTCCTTCCCCTCCTAATAAACTCGTCCTCGATAAATTTTCTCTATCCCTTGGGCTCCTTTGTCCCGTCCCCTCCCCATTCCCTCCTCCATCCCATCCACTATCTTCCTTCCCTCCTCCCCCTTCCCTCTCCGTCTCTTCGTCTTCCTCCTCCTCTTCGTCCCTCCATCCTTTCCTTTCCTTCCTTTTTTCTCTCGATGTCCTCCTCCTTCTCCTTTCCTGTTTCTCCTCTCAGTCGCCCCTTCTCATCTCTCCTCCTCCTCCTCTCTCCCCTTTCATGCCCACCCCTGCCTCCCCTCCCCCACTAATGAAGACAGTCCTGCCAGAGGGTGACAGGGACGGCAGATTATGAGAGCAGGTACCTTACGTCCATGTCCCTGACTGATGGTGGAGAGAGAGAGAGAGAGAGAGAGAGAGAGAGAGAGAGAGAGAGGAGGGGGGGACTGGGTGAATGACAAAGGGGGAGGAACATTGAGATGGAGATAGGGAGTGAGAGCTATGGAGTGGAAGAAAGGGAGGAGGAGAGAGAGCGTGAGGGAGACAGGAGAGAAGACAGGGTGAAGGAAAGAGGGGGAGGGATAGAGCCACGGAGAGCGGAGGGATAGGGTGCCGGAGAGAAGAGGGGAGAAGACGCACGGAGAGGAAAGAGTGAAGAGTAGAGGATGAAGAATAGGGTGTGGTGAGGGAGGAGGAGAGGGAGTTACTGAGAAAGGAGGTTGAATGATAAATAAATATTGCTTAGTCTCAAGGCCAATATGTTCACCACGCCTCACCTCAGTCACAGGATCCATTTACTTCCATACTTCTTTACTTCCTTCCCTTTCCTTCCTTCATTTCTCCCTCTCCTTGTTTCTCTTGTCCCTTTCCTCTCCACACCTCTTTCTTCCCCCCCCCTCCTCCTTTCCTTCTCCCTTTTTACCTCTCCTTGTATCTCTTTGCCCTTTCCTCCCCGTACTTCTTTCCTTCCCTCCCCTTCCCTTCCTTCTCCTTTTCTCCCTCCTTTCTTTTCGTTACCACGTCTTCCATCTTATTTTTGTGGTGTTCACGTTAAGGTTTGGGAAGTAGTAGTAGTAGTAGTAGTAGTAGTAGCAGTAGCAGTAGTAGTGGTAGTGGTAATGGTAGTAGTAGTAGTAGTAGTAGTAGTATCCTAGGCTCATCTGAACGTGAACCCAGTGGACTGCAGGCCGAATCTATCATTCTGCAGTCCACCATTCTTCTTTGGGGGATAGGGAGGGCCTAGGGGGACGTTTATATAACCAGGCAGCTCCACCGCCTAGTGATATCAGTGCCACCACGTGAAAGCCCCCTCCTCCAGCACCAGGCCAGGCAATACCATAAATAAAGACGCAGCTAAAAATCACCGCCACAGTGCACTCCAGGGTACCGTTGGACCCGTAATGGCGGCGCAATTTTTGTATTATCTTTTTTGAATATTAAAATTGGCACTAGCAGGCTTCATGGATGTTTGGTTATTAAGAGGATGGTCCATGGATCACGTGACCAGTTTTCGTGTGTTGCGGGGACGTCTCTGTGGCATCAATGTCTACCTTGCATCATTTTCCAGTTTCCATACCTCCTTCCTTCCTTCCTTCTCTCTCTCTCTCTCTCTCTCTCTCATTTCTCGTGTGTTGCAGAAACGGCTCATTCAACGCCAACTGTTTATGCCATGGAGGAGTTGCCCATGGTATACTAATGATAGCTGCCTTATTTTTAACTGTCTTTTGAGCACTAATAAATTTCTGAAGCGTACATGTTTGGGTAATGTATGTTTTCTCGTAAAATGCGTATAGTTTAAGTGAATTTGTGAGGACAGGTATATTGTGGGGGTACATAATATGCAAAGTTGTTTGGCTAACGAAAGCGTATGATCTCAGGTGATACCACATAAAAGTGTGTTGCTCAACGTGTCTGGTACTCATTCGTTCATGGCTAAAGGCACATTGCACTTTTTAAAATTGCAAGTCAGAATCAACGAAGAGTTAAGGGAAAACGGGGGAGGTGGTCAAGGCTATACCGATGGCAAAGCGACCTGGATTTACGATTTATTTCAACATGTGGTATTTGGCCCCCGACTCCGAGCTGAATTTGCCCTTGTCTCGTTTCATGGGCGGGTGGCACACTCAGCCATGAAATCTGATGGCAGGGAAAATATAGATCCGTTGAATCCAGGGTCTTTATTCAGGGTACAGGAGGAGAGCCAGTTATCTTTGGAAAATTTAGAGTTTGGAGATAATTAACCCTTTGAGATTCCAATGACACGTTTTTGCATTATTTCAAATCCTACCTCAGAGATTCCAGTGATGTGTTTATGCATCATTTAAAGATACTTTTGTAAAATATTCACCATAAATTGCGTTTACGTGTCATAACAAAGAGACTTGGGCATAATGTCACGGAATATTTGCTCTGTGCGTGGTGGGCAGTAGTTTTGTAGTTTTGCATGGTTTAAACCAGATTTATATATCTTTCTTGTGTTTTACTAAATATTTTTCTATTGCCATGTATAAAGTTTTTGGTTTTCACCTAAATTCAACTCGTCATTTTGACTTTTTACTTCCTTTGTTTTCCTTTTTTGAGCATACTACGATAAAGTACAGCTATTCAGCTTCAAAATGACACCACAACCAGCATCCCATCATAAAAAGTGTATTTACACTGACCGATCAAAGAAAAAGATTGAAACACGAATCTGTGGCCGAGACTCATACAAAATTGTACATCATTTTCCTTTCGCTTTGCCGCGTAATAAAATGCAGAAATAGCCATAATCTACATATCACTGTAAAGGTAATTTATTGTAGTTCTGTATGGTTTAAACCAGATATATCTTTATTTTTTTTTTTTTGCCAAATATTTTTGTACGGCATGTTATGAAATTTTTGGTTTTCGCCTAACTTCAACTCGTCATTTTCACTTGTATTTTCTTTTATTTCCTTTTAACATACAACGATAAAGTACAACTACTCAGCTTCAAAATAACACCAAAACCAGCATCCTATCATAAAAAGTGTACTTACACTGACCAATCAATAAAATGCAGAAATAACCATAATGCATATATCATTGTAAAGGTAATTTATTGTAGTTTTGTATGATTTAAACCAGATTTATATACCTTTATTAGTTTCTTTTCCGAATATTTTTCTACTGCAAGGTATAAAATTTTTGTTTTTCGTCTAACTTCAACTCGTCATTTTGACTTTAAATTTTCTTTGTTCTCTTTTTTTGAACATAATACGATAAAGTACAACAAATCAGCTTTAAAATGACACCACAACCAACATTCTATCAGGAAAAGCGTATTTACACAGAGCGATCAAATCAAAATATCGCGCCGCGAAGATGTGGATTAGCATGAGAGTGGCTGACTCTAGCACAGACATAATTTATAGTTAATCTGACCGGCCCAAAAAACCTGATAGGGTTAAAACCTTCGCTGCGAGTGGTCTCAGCTTCTCAGTGGGGTAATTTTAATTTATCTTTATTCTCGTTGCTCCCAGACGATTTTACTCAGCTGCCGGGACATTTCAAAGGAGATGGGTTACAGAGGGGGAAAGGTGCTGGCTGAGTCGGTAGAGACGGGGCCTGATGCCCTAATGAACGCAAATTCGGTTCCCGCCTGGGGCAGGGAACAGTTTAAAGATTTGAATTTCGCTAAAACAGACAAGACCCACCATGTAAAACCAATCCCACTAATACCACAGACGGTGGGTGTTAGCGCCAAAGGGGTGACATATGGTACGGAAAAAAAAAATACCTGTGGCGGGGGGGACACAACCTGGCCGCACTATGGGGTGGTACTACTACTCTGCGGCCAGGTTGTGTTAGGAAGAATACTGCCACCGTATTCCCTGCGTGTCGTAAAAGGCGACTAAAAGGGGCGGGGTGAGGGGACTAGGGACCCCCTCCTTTGTTTTTTAGTTCCTAAAAAGAGACAGGCCAGAGAAAGGGATGGGGGATGGAGTTATCCCCGTACCCTGAAGATTGGGTCTATGAATGTGCGTGGATGTAGTACGATTGAGGCTAAAAGGGAGGAGATTGGGAGAATGTTTGTGAGAAGAAAGTTGGATGTGTTAGCTTTGAGTGAAACGAAGATGAAAGGGAAGGGGGAGTCTATGTTTGGAAGTGTGAATGGAAGATTGTCAGGTGTTGATAGAGGAAGGGCAAGAGAAGGTGTGGCCTTGTTAGTGAGTCCGGAAGTACAGCAATGTGTGATTGAATGGAAGGAGGTGTCATCGAGACTGATGTGGGTGAAAGCGAAATTTGAACGTGAGTTGTGGGTGTTTGTGAGTGCATATGGGCCTGGTAGTGAAAAGGATGAAGAAGAGAGGGAGTCTTTCTGGAATGATGTTGATGAGTGTCTGCAGAGTTTTGGAGCGAATGTGAATGTGGTAATGATGGGAGATTTGAATGCTAGAGTGGGAAATGTAGCAGTTGAAGGCGTAGTTGGTATGCATGGTGTGCCTGGAGGAAATGAAAATGGGGAACGAATGATAGCGATGTGTGCTGAGCGAGAGATGGTGATTGGGAATACGCTGTTTGAGAAGAAAGATATTTATAAGTATACATGGGTGAGACAGGAGGGTGGAAGGGTTGTTGATAGAGCTTTGATGGACTATGTGGTTGTGTCTAGGAATGTAATAGGAAGATTGTTAGATGTGAGAGTTCTGAGAGGGGAGGGTGGAGGTATGTCTGACCACTACCTGGTGGAGGGAAAGTTAAGAGTAGGTAAGAGATGGGTGAGAGCTAGGAGGGTTAGGTGTGGCAGGGAGGTTTTGAAAGTCAGTGAGTTGGATAAAAGAGAGAAAAGATAGAGTATCAGGAGAAATTGAAAGATGAGTGGAACGCAGTGAAAGATCGGGAAAATGGCAGCGTGGAGGAGGAATGGCAGTTGTTTAAGAATGCTGTGGTGGGGCATGCAGAAGAGGTGTGTGGTGTGAGACGTGTGGGTGGTGGTGTAAGAAAAGGAAGTGAATGGTGGTGCGAGGAAGTAAGTATGGCTGTGGCTGAGAAGAGACGTGCATATGAAGTGTGGCTGCAGAGGAAGGATGAGATGTCATATGAAAGGTATAAGGAGAAGAGGAATAGAGCGAGAAGGGCTGTGCGTGATGCTAAAGTGGCAGCAGATGAGGGGTGGGGTAGGCGGCTGACAGAGAATTTTCAACAGAATAAGAAAATGTTTTGGAAGGAGGTGAAATGGGTGCGAAAGGGAGAGTCTGGGAAGGAAGAACGAGTAAAAGCAGAGGATGGAAGGATGTTAATTGAGATGGATGCAGTAAGGAAGAGATGGGCAGAGTATTTTGAAAGATTGTTAAATGTAGAGGAGGAAAGAGTGGCTGAGATTGGGGCGGATGGAAGGGTGCAAGGAATAAATGTGTTGGGAGAGTTGAATGATTCTTTGATCACGAAGGTGGAAGTGGAGAAGGCAGTAAAGGAGATGAAAACAGGGAAAGCTGCAGGTATGGACGGGTGTGCTGTGGAATGCCTGAAGGGTGGTGGAGTGACTATTGTTGACTGGTTAGTAAGATTGTTGAATGTGTGCTTTGAGAAAGGTATGGTGCCAATTGACTGGGCAAGTGCTTGTGTGGTCCTGTTGTATAAAGGTAAGGGTGATAAGTATGAATGTACTAGCTTTAGGGGTATAAGTCTGTTGAGTGTTGTAGGTAAGGTGTATGGTAGAGTGTTAATTATGAGAGTTAGAGAGGGTACAGAGGGAGTGATTGGTGATGAGCAGTGTGGCTTTAGGAGAGGGGAGGGGATGCGTTGATCAGGTGTTTGCTGTGAGACAAGTGTGTGAAAAGTATTTAGCAAAAGGCAAGGATGTGTTTTGGGCATTTATGGATTTAGAGAAAGCGTATGATAGAATTGATAGGGAGGCTTTGTGGACTGTTTTAAGATTGTATGGACTTGATGGTAGGTTACTAAAAGGGGTGAAAAGTTTTTATGTAAATAGTAGAGCGTGTGTAAGAGTGGGAAATGCTGTGAGTGATTGGTTTCCCGTGAGAGTGGGGCTGCGACAGGGATGTGTGATGTCACCTTGGTTGTTTAATATTTACATGGATGGTGTTGTAAGGGAGGTGAATGCATGAGTTTTAGGTGGAGGTCTGAGTCTGGTGAATGTTGATGGTGGAGAGTGGAATCTGAAGCAGCTGCTGTTTGCAGATGATACTGCACTGGTGACTGATTCAGAGGGAGAGATTGAGACAGTTGGTAGAGGAGTTTGGAAGGGTGTGTGAAAGGAGGAAATTGAAAGTAAATGAGAATAAGAGTAAAGTGATGAAGTGTACGAGGTTGATAGATGGTAGGGGGATGAATATAGTTTTGAATGGTGAGTTGCTTGAGGAGGTAGATTGTTTTAAATATCTAGGGTCACATGTTGCTGTGGATGGAAGAATAGATGCAGAAGTGAAGTTTAGAATAAATGAAGTAGGAAAGGTGCTGGGAGGAATGAAAAAAGTGTTTAAATGTCGTTCGCTTAGAATGGATGTAAAGAGAAGGCTGTATGAGGGTGTTGTGGTACCAACTGCGTTATATGGGGCTGAAACATGGAATATGGGTGTAGCAGAGAGGAAAAGTTTGAATGTAATGGAGATGAGGTGTCTGAGGAGTATGTGTGGAGTGACGTGTATGGATCGGGTGCGAAATGATGAAGTGCGAAGGAGAACTGGAGTTGTTCGGGAGATGGCTGGTAGAGTTGAGCAGAGGGTGTTGCGATGGTTTGGGCATATGGAGAGAATGGATAATGAACGATTGGTGAAAAAGATAACTAGATCTGATGTGAGAGGTGTAAGGCTGAGAGGAAGACCACGAATAGGATGGATGGACAGTGTGAAGAGAGCGCTGGATGCGAGAGGGATGTCTGTTGAGCAAGGAAGAGTGGCTGTGCGTGACAGAAGTAAATGGAGAGAAATTGTGAATGAATAAGTGATGACGCAGCCCTGAGGGGATATTCTCCCGCATTTGGTCTGATCAGCTAGTCAGGTCAGGTGCGGGTAAGGGGATGGGTCTGTTATGATGTGGCAGGGGTAAACCAGTTTTGCTGTCGGGCCCTGCTGCGGATGTCACTGATTGCATTGCGCAGTTGACCCTTGTGCGGTGTGGTGCGGTGAAGATCTGTCTGTTCTCCCCTTTGGGGCTAAGATGCGAATGAATGTGTTTGAACGGATGAGTAAATGGGGAGTGTGTCGTCCTGTCTCGGCTACCTCCCTTTCCTTGGGGGAAGCAGCCTAGGTATATAGATAGATAGATTTTGTATCACTTTAAGCACACAGTACAAAAATACGCGATCAACACGCATTTGACGCCCGTGTTGTCATATTGTTTCGTAAATAATCTGCATGGTGCCTTTTTTTTTTTTTTTTTTTTTTTTACACTCGCTGTTGTACATCTGAGGTGACTGTGGTGGTGTGGCTGGGAGTGGAGAGAGCGAGTTCAGTTTTTAGGTGGTAACTGGTGTGGTGGCGGGAGGGGCATGGGATGACGGTGTGGTGGTGGTGGTGATGGAGGTGATGTGATGGTGGTGGTGGTGGTAGTGGTGGTAGGACAAAACTTTTATAGCAGTGGTGGAGTGAAGGAGTCTGGAAGCGATTTTTTTTTTTTTTTTTTCAGTGATTTGGTGAGATGATATAAGAGGCGGCTTTGTGTGGCGGTAGTGTGTGTAGTGTGGTGGCAAGTGTGGTGATAAGAGTGGGATGCAGTGGGGGATGTGGTCGGGTCTAGCAGGGAGGTGTGACGGTGTGGTGCTAGGGAGTAGGTAAGTGGTTGGGAGGTGGGGTGGGGTAGAGTGGGTGTTAGCATGTGTGGTGGCAAGGAAATGTGGTGGTGGTGTAGTAGGGAGCAGGTGGTGGTAAGGAGGTGTAAGGAGGTGTGGGATGGAGTAGGTGGGTATTGAGATGGTGTCAAGGTGAGGTGGTGGTAGGGGTGGTGGTGTGAGTGTGGTGTAAGGATGTGCAGTGGTGTGGTGGTAGGGAAGTAGGTGGGTTGGTAGGGAAGTGTGCTGTGTGTGGGGTGTTAACATGAGTGGCGGTGTGACTGTGAGGGGTGTGGGGTGATGGTGTGCATGTGTTGACTCTTTGATGTCTGTATATGGGGTTACTGTTGAGCCGATGGAGAGGGGGGTTCAGTGTTTGATGTACCGATATCGTATTTCTCTCGCCCATGCTGTTATTTTGAGCTGGTGTTTTATTCGCGCGCTATCCCACGTTGGAGTGTTCACCCTTACAATATTACGAAGTTTTATAAAGTTTATCCTCGATCTTCACTTGTTAGAGTGTTCACCCTTACAATATGAACTCTCCTTTTACGTATACTTTATCCTCGATCTTTACTTCTTGGAGTGTTTACCCCTAAAATATGACGACGGTTCTCATGCTTTATGTTCGATCTTTACCTATGTGCCATTCAGTCCTTTACTGCCCCATAAGAGCGTAGAAGTTCGGGACAAGGCTGCTTCTCCCCGATATTCAAAACAAGGGTGACCAGTTGCACTTCCCTGAGTTACATTGCATGAATATTAAAATCCACACATTTCTGAGACACAAACCCCTCTCTGTTGAAGCACCTTTCTCCTTGAGGTTACCAGGAGTTTGTTTAATAATATGAATACATTCTTGCGCTGTGAATGGTTTCCTGGGCTAAAAGAAATTATCTGGCTTGTCACTCACTGTAGAGACACCTGAATTTGAGTGGATAGTGAGATCCCCCGCTCACCTTGCATTCTCGCACCCCTGAAACGATATTCTTCAAGTAGATGCTGAGTTATATTTTATTCCCACCGTCCTTCCAAAGCCTTGTCCGTCCCTCAGCAGCTCCTGTATGCTGTATAAGTTGGGTTTTTCTTATTTCCCTTGCCTCTGTCTTCTCCTTTTTTCGTCACATTTTTTTATTTGTGTGTGTGTGTGTGTGTGTGTGTAATATATATAAGTCCACGAATCGCCACATCATTCTCTCTCTCTCTCTCTCTCTCTCTCTCTCTCTCTCTCTCACACACACACACACACACACACACACACACACACACAACCTTGATCCATTCCTACCATCAAAAACACGTACACTAAGACAATGGTTAATTCCAACACATACACCCCTGCACATTACCATCCCCACTGCACAAACAATACCTCGCTCACAACACCTTCAAATACCCATCTCTCTCTCCCTCTCTCTCTGAAAATTTTAAGTTGCTTTTTAATTATTGCTCTTTTATTTTTCTCCTATTAAGGCTGATAATTTCTTGGTCTTGGCGGTTTAATTTTATACTTTTTTTCTAGGCTATTCGCTTGATAATTCGCGTTAAGTGTATTACGATCAGGGGTCCTTCCCACGGCGAGGTTCAGGGAAATTTGAGAGGGTTTGGCTCCCGGATGGACGCCGCTGCTTCTCCACGTGTAAACTCCTGCTCAACGTCTAGTATTTCAGTGATAACCCTTCTGGCGCCTCCGGGTATTTCTTTAAGCTAACCTAACCTCTCGAACCCCCGCTACCACCAGCTGCCACTCCCCCATCACCCCGACCTCTTTTTCGCGGCTGGGAGCACAAATCGCAGCCTCAGGCGTGAAATGGTCTACCCACTGCCTTTCCTCCCCATTCCTCTGCTTATCCCCATACATTCCCTCCCCATTCCTCTGCTTATCCCCATACATTCCCTCCCCATTCCTCTGCTTATCCCCATACATACCCTCCCCATTCCTCTGCTTATCCCCATACATTCCCTCCCCATTCCTCTGCTTATCTCCATACATACCCTCCCCATTCCTCTGCTTATCCCCATACATACCCTCCCCATTCCTCTGCTTATCTCCATACATACCCTCCCCATTCTTCTGCTTATCCCCATACATACCATCCCCATTCCTCCGTTTATCCCCATACATACCCTCCCCATTCCTCTGTTTATCCCCATACATTCCTTCCCTCCGCCTCTCATTCCTCTATACCCCTTTCTATATACTCTTTTTCCCTCTTTTTATACCTCTCTTTTTTTTTCTCTCTCTCTCCCCACACACCCCTTTCTTCTTCTCTTTCTGCAACCCTCTTCCCTGTCACCCTACATCCACATCCACTCTCTCTCTCTCTCTAGCTTTCCTCCCACCTTTCTGTTCATTTTCATTGCTTCCACATATTATTCATCTTCTTTGCCTCACTTTTCTCTGTCTCTTTTTCCATCACTTTCTCCGTACCTTCTATTCCTCTTCCCCTTCTCTTTCCCGCGGTTTCTTTACTCCCTAATTACTCAATCACCGCCATTCTTCTCTCCCCTTCTCTCTCTCTCTCTCTCTCTCTCCCCTCCAGTACCATACCTCCCCTCTCCCTCGTGTACTTTCTCTCCTCCTCCCTCCTCACTCTCTTCCGCCTTTCCGCTCTCCCTGCCTCCCCTCTCTCCCATTCTCGGCTCCCCGTCTCTTATTTTTCTCCTCCCCTCTCTCCTTCACCTCCACTCTCCTCCCCTCCTTCGTTTCTCTCCCCTCCATCCACCTTCTCCCCTCTCTCGTTACCTTTTTCCGTCTCACGCCCTGTCTCTTTCCCCTCACCTGTATCACGCAATTCACCTGTTCTCCTATCATCCATTTTTTTTCTTCGTTTCTTCACTATTTCTTCTAAGATTTCCCATTTGATTTACAACCTGGTATAGAGAGGGAAGCCTTCATGTGGTGACACTGATATAACAAGGCGGGTCATCTGCCTGCCTATGCACTTCCTCTACTTCCTTATCCCCCAAAAGACGGATGGTGGACTGCAGGGGGCCATCTTCAGCCTGCAGTCTACAGGGTTCACATTTCAGATGACTTTACTGTATATGCATGTGAAAAAACTATTGGTGTGTGTATTCTGGCTTTGTCCACTGATACGGTATGCTTTCCTTGTATATATTCCTCTCTCTCTCTCTCTCTCTCTCTCTCTCTCTCTCTCAGTTCTTCCACTAAACTTCACCCATTTTCATCCATCTTCCTCTCAGCCTTCCTTCTCTTCCTCCCTTCCATCTCCCCCTCCCCCCACCTCCTCCACCTTCTCCTCCCCCCTCCAACACCCGCCCCCTACATCTCCTCCTCCTCTATTAATTCTCTCCCCCACCCCCTTCCCTCTCTCTCTCTCTCTCTCTCTCTCCCTCCCCCTCCACCTTCAGAGGGATACAAGTAATACCTCCACATTTCCCCTCCCAAACCAATTTTCCTTCCTTTGAGACCTGTGCTTTTCCCCCTCCCCCCCTGCTGGAAGTTCTCTGTCTCTATCTCTCTGGATCTGCCTCGCTTTCATGGCAATTTGCAAACCCTGTGATCCTCTTTTCTATCTCTACTGCTCTCTCTCTCTCTCTCTCTCTCTCTCTCTCTCTCTCTCTCTCTCTCTCTCTCTCTCTCTCTCTCTCTCTCACTGTTTTCTTTTAGCGGGAATGCCTATGAGGTTCCTGTGTGTGTTTTTTTTTTAAGCTTTGTGGTCTTTGAGGTGGTTGAGAGAGAGAGAGAGAGAGAGAGAGAGAGAGAGAGAGAGAGAGAGAGAGAGAGAGAATGAAGGTGTGGTGTGTCGTGGGAAGAAGCCTCGTTAATGAGTAAGTACAGACATGCTTACAGGTCTCTTGTTAACCCACCCCTCACAGGACGCGGGATCGGGCAAGAGACAGACTGACAGAAGAATGGAAGGCAAGTATATAGACAGAGACAGAAGACCTGGAAAGAGATAGTAACTGATAAGGTGGACAGAGACTAATAATTACACAGAGATAAACAGACAGAGAGAGAGAAAGATACACAGACAGATAGATATAGATAGATAGATAGATATACAATACACAGAGATAGATGTATAAATATGCAGATACAGCTAAACACAGAAATTCACAGATATAGATATGAAGATGGATAGGTTGATGTAAAAATAGGAATTGATAGCCAGTCTTCATCTCCTTCTCATCCCTTTATCTGTCCAGGGAGTTTGGTGTGTATCCCCAATCGACTCTGCCCCCCTCCTCAAAGACGGGTGTGTGTGTGTGTGTGTGTGTGTGTGTGTGTGTGTGTGTGTGTGTGTGTGTGTGAGAGAGAGAGAGAGAGAGAGAGAGAGAGAGAGAGAGAGAGAGAGAGAGAGAGAGAATGGACTATTCTGGGTGGGGCTGGAACAAAAAAATACAAAAAATCCGTCAAAGGTAAGGCTCAGGTAACAAAGTGAGTGCTGACAGGTGAGACACAGGCTGGAACACACCTACTCACACCTGGCCTACCGTGTGTCACCTGGGAGTACTGATACATTGAAGCCAACTCCTGATATCCTAAGTTTATACTCCTCTTAAAGCTATACTCCTTTCACTTTAACTTGGTCCAGATTTTCACTCGTTTGCACCCTCAGGTAGTGATATTTTTTAGGTATTTTGTCCTTCCTGTTCCTCTACCCCGTTCATCTTAATTTGGCACAGATTTTCATTCTAATCAAACCTAGCCATCAAAGGGAGAGAGAGAGAGAGAGAGAGAGAGAGAGAGAGAGAGAGAGAGAGAGAGAGAGAGAGAGAGGAAGAAAAAAGAAGAGGGAAATAAAGAGAGGAATGTTATAGGGAACAAATGAGTGCTAAGTAATTCAAAAGATATAATGTGGGGACATGTTTCTCTCTCTCTCTCTCAAATCAGCCCATCCATTTATACTCACAAACTCACATGTATTTTCATTCATTCATCCCCTCATACCTACACACACACACACACACACACACACACGCACACACACACACACAGTAGTCCTTAACCAGCACAATTCCACACCCACTCACATCCACCCGTCAGTCCACAACAAGAAACAATTACCAACTTGCAGGAAAAACACATCCTACCACTCACATCCACATCCAGAATTCCTCCACACCCACGTCCATCCACTCATCCCTCGCCTACACCCCACCGAGACCCACTCACCCACCCAGCCCTCACCCACACCCACATACTCATCTACTCACCTTTCCCAAACCCATCCAAGCATCACTCACACCCATACCTACACCCACATACACACCCAAACCTATTCCTTTCCCCACACCCACCCAGTCTTCACCCACACCAACACCCATACCGAGCCCTCACTCACCCATACTCACATATGCAAACACTCACCCCATCCACACCCAGACCTACCCAGTCCTCACCCATACCTTTCCCTAAATCTACAATCGCACCCACATCCCACATACGCCCTCACCTCACCCACACCCACAACCACCCTGCCCTCACTCACACCGTACTCACAATCCCACCCACACCCACACCCACATCCACACTCACCTCACCCACACCCACAACCACCCAGCCCTCACTCACACCCACACACCCACAACCTCACCCACACCCCACACCCACACCACACTTAGCCAAGCCTCACCTACTCCATCAGTAATCCCTCCGGACATTAAATATGATCAGTATTCAAAAAGACTCAGTCCTAATTATTCCACTGATTACTTCCAAACCCTAATGAGCTGCGACCTACTAATTGCTCCTGTAGTTTTTTGTAATTACCTCACTGCATTAAATGGACCTACAGCGATTTTTATTAGGCAAAGGGTGAGATTAGGCTGGGGATAAAAATTGAGATGGTCATGGTGAAGGGAGGTTGGGGGAGAAAAATGGGGTGGTTGATTGGATGGTGTGTGTGTGTGTGTGTGTGTGTGTGTGTGTGTGTGTGTGTGTGTGTGTGTGTGTGTGTGTGTGTGTGTGTGTGTGTGTGTGTGTGTGTGCTACCTAGGTGTTGTGTACATGACTTAAGCTTGTGTTGCCCTCCCTTCATATCTACAGTTAGTGTGTGTGTGTGTGTGTGTGTGTGTGTGTGTGTGTGTGTGTGTGTGTGTGTGTGTGTGTGTGTGTGTGTGTGTGTGTGTGTGTGTGTGTGTGTGTGTGTGTGTGTGTGTGTGTGTGTGTGTGTGTGTGTGTGTGTGTGTGTGTGTGTGTGTGTGTGTGTGTGTGTGTGTGTGTGTGTGTGTGTGTGACTTAAGCTTCTGTTGCCCTGCCCTCACATCTACAATTCTCTAACCTACACGCGAAAAAGATGGCATTAAAGCTGAATAAAGGCGAAACAGACTTCATTTGGCAGAGGAATAAAAACTGCCACGAACTTGGAGCTCACACGTACACACTGTCACACTCGGAACCTTACACGGGGGACTGAAGGGTATCTCTCTCTCTCTCTCTCTCTCTCTCTCATACTGTTTACTGACACGACTTCATATATACAGAGAAACATCTATAACATTCTCTTCTCTGGATGAGTTGGATGATGATTCTCTCTCTCTCTCTCTCTCTTTATATATATACAGTAAAGAGCAGGACAGGAAGGCGAGGATGGAGCCGTGTATCAGGCAGCCACTGTTATCGCGACCATTATCACGACGGAGGGTCATCTGGCGGGGGGAAGGGGAGGAGGAAGGCGAAGGGGAGGGGGAGGAGGAAGGCGAAGGGGAAGGGGAGAGGGAGGGGGAGGGGTTAAGGCGCCACCTGTTGAGCGGCGGGAGACAGCGACAGCACCGCAGATAGCAGGCCCCGACAGCCCTGGCCTGATAGAAGAATATACGCCGGGCCAGGCTGGACGGGCACAGGCGGACGAAAAATGGCGAAGTGGAGGAGCGAGGCGACGTGACGACTGTATTAACGAGGAGGAGGAGGAGGAGGAGGAGGAGGAGAAGGAGGAAGAGGAGGAGGAGATGATGATGATGACGATGATGATGATGATGATGATGAAGTTGAAGATGATGATGATGATGATGATGATGATAATGATGATGATGAAGAGGAGGAGGAGAGATAAAAGGTACGGAAGAAAAGGGAAATAAAAGGAATGAGAGAATGAGACAGATGTGGAAGTACAAAGGGAGGAGGGGAATGGGAGAAGACAATGAATAAGGGGGTATGGAGGAAGATTATACAGAAAGGGGAAGGATAGGTAAGAAGGGAGGAAGATGAGAGGAGGAAGGGACAGGAGAGGATAGGAAAGAGAAAGGATGTGAGGAGAGAAAGGGAGGAAAGCAGGAAGGGAGGAAAGCAGGAAGGGAGGAGAGAAAGGGAGGAAAGAAGGAAGAGAGGAGAGAAAGGGAAAAAGAAGGAAGGGAGGAGAGAAAGAAAGGATGGGAGGACGAAGTGAGGGGAAAGGAAGAGAGGATGAGGAAAGGGGGGAAGACAGGAGGAAGGGAAGGGAAAGACAGTTGAGGATGAAGGGAAGAAATGGGAAAGGGAGGAGAGGATGCAAGGTGGGGAGGCAGAAAGGAAGAGAGAATGAGGACTGTGAGGGAGAAGAGGAAGAAGGCAGGAAGAGGAAGGAGTGAAGGAAGAAGAAAGGGAGGAAAAGAGGAAGGGGGGAAAGCAGTTTGGAGAAAAATGGAGGGTAGGAAGATGGGAACAAAGGGAAAAGGGAGAAGAAAGGTTGATGAGGGGAAAAAAGGAGGAATTGAAAAAAGGGGAGGAATGGAAGAAGGTTGGAGGGTAATAAGGGAGAAAAAAATAAGATGGGGCATAAGAAACAGGGGAAGGAGGAAGGAAGGGAGGAAATACAGGGATGATGAAGGGAGCTGAGAAAGAAGGGAGGATGAAGGGATGAGGGGAGGAAGGCGAAAAGAAAAAAATGAATGAAAAACAATATAAAGGATAGAAGGAAGGAAAATGGAAATGAGAGAGAGAGAGAGAGAGAGAGAGAGAGAGAGAGTGAGGCTGGAAGAAAGACTGATAAACCTAATCTCCTAAGCTGACAGTATTTAAGGGCCATAAGGTCGGTCTCTCCTATCCCCAGACAGGAGAAAATGACCCCTATAGGTTACACAGGGCGGTGGCCAGGCTGGGTCGTGTTCTGAGCAGGTCTATGAGGGAGATGGCGGTGATAGGGAGAGCCAGGGAGGAAAGGGTGGCAGGGAGAGATAAGGAAGGAAGAGAGGAAGAACGAGGATGGAAGTTGGGAAAGAATTAGGGGAGGTGAAGAGAACTAAAGGGAGGATAAGTAAAAGGAAGATGGCATAGATAGGGAAAGGCAGGGAGGAAAGGGTGGTAGGGAGAGATAAAGAGGGAGGGAGAGAGGGTGGAAGAAGATGGAAGGAGGGAGAGAAAGAATAATGGAGGTGGAGTGAAGTAAAGGGAGGATAAGTAAAATGAAGATAGAGGCAGGGAGGGAAGGGTGACAGGGAGAGATAAGAGGGAGGAAACGAGGGAGGGAGAGGAGGAAAGGGAAGGATGGAAGGTGAGAGAGAAAGAATTAGTGGAGAGAAGGGATGATAAACAGAAGGGAGATGAGGTAAAGAAGGAGGAAAGGGTGGCGGGGAGAGATAAGGGAATGGAAAGAGGGAGGGAGAGGAAAGGTAGAAGGAAAGGAAGGAGGGAGGGAGGTAGGAGGAAGGATGGAGGAAAGGTAGGATGAAGTACAAAGAAAAAGGAGATAAAAAGGAAAGCTAACAAAACCAGTCCATCTTTTTTTTTTTTTTTTTTTTTTTTTTTTGAGCCTGTTAGATAGAAAACAATTTTTATGTGTCCAGGAGAAAGATGGTCAAGCGAGAGAGAGAGAGAGAGAGAGAGAGAGAGAGAGAGAGAAAGAGAGAGAGAGAGAGAGAGAATTATTCCGATTCCTATCTCTCTCTCGGCTAGTTATAATTCGGAAGGTAAGGGGGATACCAGATACAAGGCTAAGATTTTAACCAAGCGATTCCGACTCCTTAATGCATCTCAGGTATTGATATTAAGGAAGTGAAGGAGTGAGATAAGAAAAAGTAAGGAGAATGAGAAGAATGAATAGAAATAGTGGAAAAAAAGTGGAAGGTGAAAGGATATCGTAACGAAGAAAGAGATGAATAACAGATGGAAAAAAAAAATGACTGAAAGAAGAGGAGGACAGATATATGAAGAAAGTGAGAACAGGAAAAGTGAATAAAGAAATAGCGGAAAAAAATGGAAGATGAAAGGAAGAATATAGTGGAGAAGAGAGATGTGTGAAAGATGAAATAACAGAATGCATGAAGGAAGATGAGGAAGGTATGAAGAAAATGAGGAGAGTGAATAGAGAAATGAAGGGAAATGGAAGGAGAAAGGAAGGAAATGGTAAATAGAGAGAGGAGTGAAAGATGAAATAATAGAGTGCATGAAGGAAGAGAGGGGTAGTGATAAGAAAAATGAGACGACGAGAATAAAGGAATGATGGAAGAAAATGCAAGGAGAAAGGACGGAAATGGTAAAGAGAAGCGAAAGATGACTGAAAAATAATGACTACAAATGAATAGAAAGATGAAAACAATACAGTACATGAAGAAAGAAAGATATAGTGATAAGAAAAATGAGAATAAGAATAAAGAAAAGAAATGCACAAGAATATATGAAAGAGGTAGAGAGGAGAGAAAGGAGAGAAATAAATCACGAAGGTAACAGACAAACGAAGCGACAGAAAGTAAGAAGAGGAAAGTGATAGGAAAAATGAGGAGGGTAAGAATACAGAGAAGGGGAAAAAAAGGAGGAAAAAAAAGGAAAGGAAAAGGGTGGAAAGAAGTGGAAGGAGTCGAAGGAAAAGGACGATGAAAAGTGAAAGGAAGGACGATGGAAAAAGAAAATGTATTAATGTATGAAAAAGGAGAGCGGAAAATTAGGGGAAGGGAGAGAGAGGGAGAGAAAGAGAGGAGGGGGAGGAGGTGTGGAGAGGGGTAGAGGAGGCACAGATGAAGGAGATAAGGGAGAGACAAAGGAAAAGAGAGGGAAAGGTCACAGGAAGAGAGAGAGAGAGAGAGAGAGAGAGAGAGAGAGAGAGAGAGAGAGAGAGAGAGAGAGAGAGAGAATGATGGGAAGGAAGGAATAAAATCAATAAAAGAAAATGGTAAAAAAAAAAAAAGGAAGCTGGAAAGTGAGAGAGACGAGAAGAAAACAGGCATGAAGAAAGGAGGAAGGAAGAGGAGGAAGAAAATGAAAAATAAGGAATGGGAGATAACGATGAAGGAAGAGAATTAAGAGAGATAAGAAAAACGATGGGGAGGAGAAGAATAAGAAGGAACATAATGAGGATAAAAGAGGAAGAGGAAGAGGAGAGAGGCCTGGGAGGTGGAAGAGTATGAAGGAAGGGTGAGGAAAGGAAGAAAGACGGAGAGAATGGAGGAAAGGGGAGAGAAGCAAGGGGGGGAAACGTGAGGAAATAGGACAGAAGGAAGCGAAGGGGAAAGAGAGATTATTAAATTGGCAGGGGGTTGACAGAATAGGAAAGAAGAGAGGGTGAGAGAAGGAGAGGGTGAAGGAAGGGAGAGAGAGGGAGGGAAGAGAGAAGAGGAAGAGGGATGTGGGATAGAAAGAGAGAGACAGGCAGAAAAGAGGTAAGAAAAAGAGGAAGAAAATAAGGGAAGGGAAAACCAGGGAGGGAAGGAGAAGAAAGGGAGGAATGGGAGAGTGAGGGAGAGAAGGGAGACAGGAGGAGGGGGAGGGAAGGGAGAGATCAAGATTGAAGTAGCCAGTAGCTGACAGGGAGAGGGGGAGGGGGGAGTGAAGGTGACAGGAGGGGGTAGTGGTGGAGAGATAAGAGGAGGGGAGGGAGGAGGGAGGGAAGGAGAGGCAGGGGAGGGAGAAGGAGAGAAGAGGGAGAGAAGGAGACAAGAGGGAGAGGAGAAAATGTGAGAAAGGGGAAAGGGAGAACAGGCGGGAACAGGAGGAAAGGGAGAAAGGTGGAAGGACAGAGAGGAGAATGAAGGAAGCAAAGAGAAAGAGGGAGGAAGAATTGGAGGAAAGGAAGGAAAAGGATGTGGAAAGGGAGTGGGATAGCTAAAACGAAGGGGAAGGAAGGAAAAGGGAATAAGAATGGAATAGGAGACGAAAGAAAAGGTAATGAAAGGTGAAAATGATGAAAGAATGAGGATCCTGAAATAAGAAAATCAGAGGAGATGAGATGTAATTAAATGAGAGAGAGAGAGAGAGAGAGAGAGAGAGAGAGAGAGAGAGACAGAGAGAGAGAGAGAGAGAGAGAGAGCGGGGTAGATGCCATATAAAGTTAAAAGGATTGACGGACCGATAGGCAGATAAGGAAGGACTAATGGATGGATGGCTAGATAAGAACTGAACCATCCATACTCTCACCCATATCCACTTAAGGCCACCCTGATACCCACACAGACCATCATATCCACACTACATATACCTTTATATCTATTACCCACACTACGTCCATTCATACTGATATCCATCCACACACTAGATCCACACTAAATCCACACATACCCACACTGTATCAACACATACCCATACACTGTATCCACACATATCCACACTATATCCACACATACCCACACTATATCCACACATACCCACACTATATCCACACATACCCACACTATATCCACACATACCCACACTATATCCACACATACCCACACACTATATCCACACATACCCACACACTATATCCACACATACCCACACACTGTATCCACACATACCCACACTATATCCACATATACCCACACTGTATCCACACATACCCACACAAATATCCATAACCAGTATTAACCCCAAACATCTAAACTGCTTTAACACAGACACACACACACACACACACACAAACGAATCCCAATCACCTCAAAATCCCTAAATCAGTCCCACAACCAAACACAATCTCTCAACCTAATCCCGAGCTCTAAAATCCCTTACAATTATCTCTCTCTCTCTCTCTCTCCATAAGTAGAGCTAGTACGAAACGAGAAATTCAGAGTGACAGTACAATGAACACATGACAAACTCTACCATATATATAGGCTAAGACAAGGATAGGTTTTTAATACTCTGTTCACTTTTACTTGGCGGAGAACTGCCATCTCTCTTGAGCTATAAAACGAGATTAAGACTAGACTATTGTGCCAGTCACGAAGAAGTGCTACAGAAAGGACACAGAGCCGTAGTATTGTCTTATTCTGCCACTGGTCTATGGGAAATCTCTGCCAAGCTAAAAGTGGATGAATTAAAGCAAGCTATTCTATATATTTCTAAACATTTCTATAAACATTACCTTGTGGGGGGAGTAGAGCGGCTGGCTGACTATCCCGGGTCATATCACACGATCATAACACACCGGAACTGCGCCGTGCTGGGAATTAACACACGACGGGTTGGCATTAGCATACGTGGGTGCATCACCTAGATAGAACACCTGTAAATAACAAAATAAATGATTAAAGGGGTTAAGTACGAGTAAAATCCTATATCACTTCCACCTGAAAATTCCCTTACACACACACACACACACACACACACACACACACACACACACACACGAGTACCTGATCTAAAACCTACTCTTTCTTCTCGCAGTTACACACACACACACACACACACACACACACACACACACACACACACACACACACACACACACACACACACACACACACACACACACACACACACACACACACAGAAGAATAATTGAGACATAGACGCTAACCATGTATGTTATTTAAGGCGTGAGAAGAGCATGTAATTACAGCCTTGCCTCCTTGTTTATGATGACACTAACGACGCTGGTAATGACCCCCGCCCGGGATAATAGGGGTGATTAGACCGTATGGGTGGTCAGGGTGGAAGGGTGCAGCTTTTTTAGGGATGGTTTGGTGGTATTTACTTTAGGGATTTAAGTGATTGTGGGATTAATTTTAAGGGAAGGTACTAAGAATGAGATATAAGAGGTGCATATTTAGATTCTGTCTTATTATTATTATTATTATTGTTATGATGATGATGATGATGATGATGATTACTACTACTACTACTACTACAGTTACAACTACTACTATTATTACTACTACAGTATGTGTGTAGTTAGTAAGAAGTTGAGTTATTCAGTTGACACACACACACACACACACACACACACAAAAGCTGAGTCAGTGTGTGTGTCTGCGTACTTACAACCTGACTATAGCTGAGAGGGGAGGAGGAGGACCAAGGACAGGCTGGCTGGACAAGACATGCCTGTTTATCTTTTTATGGTCCAATTAATCAACCTTGCGTGCGGAGTTGGGGGGAAAGGTCAGCTATTACATCTCTTCTTACTTTCATCTTTCTAATATTCCTGGGCCGTGAGGGGTTTGGTATGCTTTTCTGTCTACCCAAACTATTTCATCTCCTCTTCCTTTCATCTTTTTAATATTCTTCCTTTTATCTTTCTAATATTCCTGAGCCGTGAGAGAGGTCTGCTATGTTTCTCTGCCCACAAATGATTCTCTTTGGTATGATGCGTCAGGAAGGAAAGTGATGAATATGCCTAAAATATGAAGCAGAGGGAGACTACATGGGCGAACTTCTGATCCTAACTGTGAAGATTATGATGATGATGATGGTGGTGATGATGGTGATGGTGGTGATGGTGATGATGATGAAGGTGGTGATGATGGTGGCAGTGGTGGTGATGATGGTGATCGTGACTGTGGTGATGGTGGTGGTGATGATGGTGATCGTGACAGTGGTGATGGTGGTGGTGATGATGGTGGCAGTGGTGATGGTGGTGGTGATGATGATGATGGTGACAGTGGTGATGGTGGTGGTGATGATGGTGATCGTGACAGTGGTGATGGTGATGATGATAATGATGCGTGGATGATGGTAAATATTTAGTAACATCTGCTATGACCATGGTTAAAGGTGTTGATGCTGGTGATGTTGATGATGTTGATACGAATGACGAATGCTGAAATGTGTTTAATAATGAAAACAATCATTATTAGTGGAAAATAAAATGAAAGGAAAATATATATATAAAAAAAAAAAACATGATGGTACACCCAGGAAAAAATAAAATAACAGACCACAACGACAACAATACCCGTACACATAATTTAACATACACGCCAACACCTACGCACACAGCTTTAAAATGTACACACAGATGAATACACAGCCACTGAGAGCCAAGCCTCGAAATACAAAAACATATATAGGTGTGTGTGTGTGTGTGTGTGTGTGTGGAGAGAGAGAGAGAGAGAGAGAGAGAGTAAAATACATGTCTTTCCGTCCCTACTCATCAACGACTCCTGATACCTTCCTTACTTAACCTTCTTCCCCCGTCATTCACATACAACCCCTACCCCACTCCTCTCTCTTTCTCTCTCTCTCTCTCTCTCTCTCTCTCTCTCTCACACACACACACACACACACACACACACACACACACACACACACACACACACACACACACACCGCCACCACACGCCATATTATGCTGCTTGCTGGAATATATATACGCCGGGGTCCGCGATAATGCTGTATATACGAGTAAGACATTATCCTAGCCAGCCAAACAGGTGAGTTTCAAGCGTATTTCCCACTCCCAAGAACCACCGCCACACTGCCCAAACCCACACCGGACTTCAGACACTATTTTAAGCCTTCCTCATCCCCGCTACAAGGCTCAAAGTTCCTCAAAGGGACTCAAAGTGGGTTAAGTATAAGTGGTTGCGTCGGCTTTGGGATATCCTCCGTAGCTTTGCCTTGGCGTCGGCGCTCTCTTTACCTGTGTCATAATCAGAGTCTTAGCGCAGGTGAGCCAGGGAGTTCTAAAGAGCTTCCCCTTCCCCTTTGCCTACCTTCTCCCCTCCTTCTCATCCTCCGACTCTCCCCTGTCTCTCCCCATCTCTTCTCTTCGTTTCCTCCACCCAGCCCTTCCCCCTCTCCCTCCACTGTCCTCTACCTTCTCCCCACCGCCGTTCTCCACCTTTTCTCCCCTCCTTTCCTCCACATCGCTTCACCTCCTCTCCTCTCTCTCCCTCCCTCCACTTTCTCCCTTCCTCCTCTCTTTACTTCTTCCCTCAACCTTTATTCGCCTCCTTTCCCTCCCTCCACCCCTCCACCTCCACCCCTTCTCGTCGCCTCCTCACCCCTACCTTACCTCCAATTCCCTCCAACTCTTCTCTCCACCTCCCTCCACCTTCTCCCCACCTTTCCACCAGGTAAGACGCCTGCTTTGTTTAATAATCCGGCAGCGAGTAGGCTTTTATCAGCAGGCCGCAACAAAAATAATAATGAGGACTTTGAAATATACCATAAGACCCATTTTTACTTATAGACCAAGATTCATAAATTGGCCAAAGATCTGTCCATTACGTTAGGGAATTCACGGTTACCTTTGAAGAACTGAGACAGGCCTTTTTAGTCTACAGTCCCTCATATAAAAGCCTGCCTTGGAAGAATGTATTACGGTGCCCTACTTTAACATTATCTATCTACCTACCTACCTACCTACCTACCTATCTACCTATCTATCAAGGCTGTCATACCATACCTTTTGAATATACTATCAAAAATGCGCCAGATTTTTCATTTCCTAGTGATGACGCTCCTTAAATAATGGCAAAAGGAATGTTTGAAATGGAGAGCTGAATTTATCACAACTTCTGATTAGAGTCTCTAGTGAAAGTTTAGTTACTGACACAGGCGTACGGTTTTTTCTTAATATATACCAGCTTAATAATTTTGAGGGATGACTTAAACAATATCACACACACACACACACACACACACACACACACACACACACACACACACACACAATTAGATAACCATTTCTGAAAGTCCTCTTAATATTTACAATTTGCAGTCTAAGTTCTTTATAAAATCCACTCCCAGATAATGACTTGTTTGCTCTCATTTTTTATTATTTTTTTGTGTAGGTACTTACATAAAAACTACCTACCTATAGTACTTACCTACATAACTGCCTACCTGTCTGCCTACTAACCTACCTACCTATCAGCATCTCTCTATGAATTATTATTATTTTCCGTAAACTTATCTATACAAACTACCTCTCTCTCGGTAACTATATGTCTAACGCCACATAATAATAATAATAATAATTCCATGTATCTTTCCCTATCTCAGCTCCTACCACACCACCCATACCTTATCCCCCATCATACACTCTCCCTCCCTCATACTTCCCTTCACTCATACACCTCTCTCCCTCATATACTCCCCTCCTTATCTACGATCTCTCCCTCACATACTCCCCCTCCCTCCCTCCCTCATGCACTCCCCCTTCCACATACTCCCCATCTCCCACATACCCCCTCCCTCATAATCTCCTCCCCAAACCAACCACAACAAAATCGAGGCATGCAAAGGAGGCAAATTATTCAGGCCTCGTGAGTGATGTTGTCGCGGCCTCACCACCACAAAAGGGATGTTGGCCAGGCGCTGCAGGGTTAGGCAGGACACGCTGGCAACATATTCAAGGCAGGGTTGCAACATTTACATTCTGCAACAACATTATTTTGCACATACTGAAGGGAGACTTGCAGAATTTTTAAGGGCAGGGTTGCAACATTTTAAAAGGCAGGGTTGCAACATTTTAAAGGGCCGGGTTGCAACATTTACATTCTGCAACAACATATATATTCTGCAACATAGTGACGACAGGACTAGGCCATTTATACTTTGCAAGACACTGGACTACATTTATATTTTGCTACATTTTCAAGGCAGGGTTGCAACGCTCATTCTGCAACAATTTCGAACATATTTTTGCAATATATTTTTTCTCCAAGACATATTTTGCAACATTTTCATGCTAGATTCATATATATTTAGCCAAGACACTGCAAGGTAGACCTGCAACATTTAGAGTTTCAACATTATAAGGCAGCGTTGTCATACCCCGCAGGATCATCTATCTATCTATCTATCTATTGCCAGACGCCTTAATCCCGTTAGGGGTGGCCACAAACAAATCGCCTCCATGTCGCTCTGTCTATCTGCAGGAACAGCTTGCAACATTTTCAGGCCCAGTTTGCAACACAGGCCACGTTATAAGCACTTTCATCCCACCTTAAAAACATTTTCAGGTCCCCTCATGCTCGGGACAACTCTACAAGCTATTCCAATGAAGCAAATGCGGGACGATTTTATTCAACTGAGTCACAGGAGCCTAATAATTCGTCCTGTTATTCACGATTGATCCTGATGGAGACTCACTCTGGCCTTTGAATAACCTTGAGTGAATGAGCGACAGGGTGGGAATGAATAACGCAGCCGTGGTGTGGTGTGGTGTGGTGTGGTGTGGTGTGGTGTGGTGTGGTGTGGTGTGGTGTGGTGTGATGGTGTGGTGTGGTGTGGTGTGGTGTGGTGTGGCGTGGCGTGGCGTGGTGTGGTGTGGTGTGTTGTGGTGATGTGGAGTGGAGTGGAGTGGAGTGGAGTGGTGTGGAGTGGAGTGGAGTGGAGTGAAGTGGTGTGGTGTGGAGTGGAGTGGTGTGGTGTGGAGTGGTGTGGTGTGGTGTGGTGTGGTGTGGTGTGGTGTGGTGTGGAGTGGTGTGGTGTGGTGTGGTGTGGTGTGATGTAATGTGGTGTGGTGTGGTGTGGTGTGGTGTGGAGTGGAGTGGAGTGGTGTGGTGTGGCGTGGTGTGGTGTGGTGTGATGTGGTGTGGTGGGTTCAAAGCGCTACCAGTCTTGCGCTGAGGTCATTAACGGAAATTTATACGCCAACACCATCATTATCATCATCATTATCACGTTAGCATCACCAGCATCATTATTATTATTATTATTATTATCATTAGCATCATCACCAGCATCATCATCAGTTTTATCATCATCATCATCACCACCAGCACCATCATCATCATCATCGTCACCATCATCATCACCACCACCACCACAATCATCACCACCATCATCATCACCACCATCACATCAGCACCAAAATCATGAGAGAGAGAGAGAGAGAGAGAGAGAGAGAGAGAGAGAGAGAGAGAGAGAGAAACGCAATAAATGATATGTATTAAGGAAAATATTACAACACACGCACAATGGATCAACGAGTTTCTGCAACGTGATAAGTCAATTTGCAGACGGGGGGGGGGGAGGAAGAAATTTAATTGAATTATAATTTCTATTAGGACCTAAAATGAGAAGCAGCAACAGACGCACAGACAGGAGAGCAACAACCCAGCACACACACACACACACACACACACACACACACACACAGAAAAAAGAATGACTAGGGACGATGCGAGAAGGGTGAATAAGAAAAAGGAGAAAGGGGAAATAAAAGCATAATAAAGAAAAGTAAGAATTAGAGTGAGCGTACGTACAGAAGACGAGAGGGAGGAAGAGGAAGAAGAGGATGAATAAGCAACGAGAAAGAAAGGGGTATGGAAGAGAGACGTGTAAGAAAGATGGGGACAAAAGTGAGAAAATGGGGAGACAGACGAGTAAGAAGGAATGGGGAAAAGAGAGAGAGAGAGAGAGAGAGAGAGAGAGAGAGAGAGAGAGAGAGAGAAACTGAAGACGGGAGGAATGGCTGGGGAATTTTACCATCTGGCTCTATTTTTACGGTTGGGACAAAAAGCGACCTTAAGCCACCGTGTAATTAGGACTACATTGGCTGGCCCAGGATGACTTCACTAAGATAGGGGAGGGAGGGAAGGAGGGGAAGGGTGGGGGAAGAGAGAAGGGAGGGAGGGAGGGAAAGGGAGAGGTGGGAAAAAAGAAAGTGTGAAGGGCGATGAAATGTGTGGTGGGTGGCAGGGAAGGGGTACGAAGAAGAGAAGACGGGGAGACGAAGAGGCGAGAGAGAGGGAAAGAAATGAGAGAGACGAGAGAGGGGAAGAGGAATGAGATGGGAGAGGGATAGGGAGAACGAAATATGGGAGGTGGGAGAAGAGAGGAGAGGGGGAGAAGGGAGGGAGAAGCGGCAAGGAGAGGAAGGGAGGAAAAAGAGGATGATGGGGTGAATAAAAGGAAGAAGGAAGGGGATATGATAGGATGAGAAAGAAGGATAAGAGGAGAGTAAGAAAAAGAGGACAGAAGAGATGGAGAGAGAGAGGAGAGGGAAAGAAGAAGGAGAGAATGGAGAAGACGGATGAGAAGAAGAGGGAGATAAAACAAGAGGGAGATGGAAAGAGGGGGAGAGAAGAAATGGAGGAGGGAGATGGTGAGTAGGGAAGGAGGGAGGGAAGCGACGGAGAAGCGATAAGAGAAAAGGAAGACAAGAAAGAGAGGGAGAGGAGACGAGAGAGGACAGAAGGGAGATAAGAAGAAGAGAGAAAGGAGAGGAGAGAGGACGGAAGGGAGATACGGAGAGGGAGAGAGGAGAGGGAGGGAGATGAGAAATGGATGGAGGTAATTTTTTCCCCGAGTCTCCTCCAGCACCGCAGTTGTGTCAATTGATTACTTCGACAAAATTCCTCTCGTGTCGCAAGTGCTACGTCATGGCGGGAGGGCAGGGAGGGGGGAAGAGGGAGAGAGGGAGAGGATGGAGGGGGAGAGGGAGAGGGGAAGAGGGAGAGGATGGAGGGCGAGAGGGAGAGATAGAAGGAAGAGAAGGAGAAATAAGGAGTGCGAGAGGAAGGAGGTAAGTGGGAAGGCAAGAGGAAGAAGAGCAGCAAGAGGAATACCAATGGGGAAAGGAGGAGGAGGAGGAGGAGGAACAATAAGAGGAGAAGGAAGGACAGCGAGAGTCGGAATAGCAGTGTGGAAAAGGAGGAATGGAAGAGGAGGAGGAGGAAGGAATGGAAGAGAATGAGGAAGAGAAGGAGGAGGGAGGAATGGCACTAAGGAGGAGGAAGAAGGGGGTGGGGAAGAGGGATGAAGGAAGAGGATGGGAGAGAGAAAAGAAAGTAATGTGTGAGGGGAAAGGAAGGATGGGGAGGTTACTGATGTGCGGAAATGTGCTAAGGCGGAAATTGTGTGTGTGTGTGTGTGTGTGTGTGTGTGTGTGTGTGTGTGTGTGTGTGTGTGTGTGTGTGTGTGTGTGTGTGTGTGTGTGTGTGTGTGTGTGTGTGTGTGTGTGTGTGTGTGTGTGTGTGTGTGTGTGTGTGTGTGTGTGTGTGTGTGTGTGTGTGTGTGTGTGTGTGTGTGTGTGTGTGTGTGTGTGTGTGTGTGTGTGTGTGTGTGTGTGTGTGTGTGTGTGTGTGTGTGTGTGTGTGTGTGTGTGTGTGTGTGTGTGTGTGTGTGTGTGTGTGTGTGTGTGTGTGTGTGTGTGTGTGTGTGTGTGTGTGTGTGTGTGTGTGTGTGTGTGTGTGTGTGTGTGTGTGTGTGTGTGTGTGTGTGTGTGTGTGAGAGAGAGAGAGAGAGAGAGAGAGAGAGAGAGAGAGAGAGAGAGAGAGAGAGAGAGAGAGAGAGACCACACAAAATCTTCCTTAAATAACCTAGCAGCAATTTTGAGTATGAGAAAAATTAAAGGTTTCGGCAAAAAAAAAAAAAAAAAAAAAAAAAGGAAAAATGGAAAATAAACTAGAATTCAAAAACTGCTGTAACATTATTCAAAGAACTCCACATTCCAGATGAACATACTTTTGTTATCATTATTGACCTAATATTAAAGGACTTTCGGTATGACTCAAAATTTGTTATGGATTTTGACCTGTGACCCTGAGATCAAGGTCAAGGTCATTCATACTAAGCAAATCACCTTCACTCATGACCCACTACATTTCCACCGAGTTTGGTCAAAATCGGCTCAACACTTTTCCGATTTAACACTTTCAGGTACGAGGCAGTCATTTTGCTTTTCCTCAATATTTCAGAAAGTATTTGTTGGAACTCAGTATCAATACCCAGGTGCACTAGTATATGTTTACCACTACATACTGCAACACTACTCAGGTGCACTAGTATATGCTGACCACTACATACTGCAACACTACCCAGGTGCACTATTATGCTGACCACTACATACTGCAACATTTGTAAAGCAATCGATTGAGTAGTTTTTGCTGCACAGGAGAGCAAGAATTGAAAAAATAACATAGAGGGTGCAAGAGCGGCGCTAGTGCTAGGAAAAAAGAACTTGTGCCAAAAGAAGCCTGCAACCAAGATACATCACTACTGAAAATTTCAAGTCTCTATATTGAACGGTCTTGGAATGCCAGCCTTCTAGATCCCCCCCCCCCCCAAAAAAAAAAAGGAAATAATATCTACAATATCAGTGAGAACTTCCCGGAATGTGGAGTTCTTAATAATTAAAAAAATGCGAACTGATGGCACATGCTATTTCTGGCTTTCTTTTCCCAGGGGACTCAAATAAGCGGATGTCTTTCACCTGTGATTACCTTTCCTGGAATTAATAAAAGGTGGGGAAGGAGAGAGAGAGAGAGAGAGAGAGAGAGAGAGAGAGAGAGAGGGAGGGAGGGAGGGAGGGAGGGAGGGAGGGAGGGAGGGAGAGAGAGAGAGAGAGAGAGAGAGAGAGAGAGAGAGAGAGAGAGGCTAAGGAAGGGATGAAAGAGTCATACAAGGAAGAGTTATGGGTAGGGGTGAGGAGGAGGATACGATGAGGAAGGGGATAAGGAGAGAAGGAGGAGGGGGACAGGGAGAGGAGGGGAAGGGAGAGGACAGAGTGAGGGACGGGTAGAAAAGAGGAGGGACTGAGTGAGGGAGGGATAGGGTGAGGGGGAGGATAGATCAGGGAAAGGGATAGGGTGAGGGAGGGGATAAGTCAGGGAGTAGGATAGGGGGAGAGATGGAAGCAGAGAATGAGAATTAAATACAAACCTACACCCAACCATTGTCAACTACCACCACCACTACCTATTCCCTATCCCACTGAAGGAAGAAGATAGGGTCTGAAATGGAGATGGAAGAGGTGGATGGTGAAGGAGGGATGAAGGAAAGATGATTATAATGTGGGTGAGATGAAAAGATGGGGATGGTGAGAAGGAAAGATGAAGGCAAAGAGGGAGAGAAGGAAAGATGGAGCTAAAGAGGGAGAAAGGGAAAGATGGGGCTTAATATGGTGAAGGAAAGACGATAAGGAGGGAGAGAGAGGCAAGGATGAGGGTAAAGATGGACGGGAGGAAAGATGATCAAGATGGAGAAGGAAACATGAGGATAAAGAGAAAAGGAAAACTGATGAATAGGAAGACGGAAAAGGGAAGAAAGAAACGATGATAAGGAAGATGAAAAGGAACGATAAAGAATAATTGATAAAAGGAGAATTAAGGAAAGTAAGGAGGGGAAAGAAAATGTAATGGTGAAGTAGGAGAATGAAGGTGGGAGAAAAGATGAAAGAAATGGAAGTGAAGGGGAGAGCGAAAATCGGAGGGAGAAAGGAAAAGGAGCGAGGAAAATAAATGAGAGGGAGAAAGTAGAAGGAGAAAGATACCAGAAGTTGGTAAGCAGGGAGGGAAGAAGAAAGAAGGAAGAAGAAGGAAGGAATGAAGATGGGTTGAACAGATGAAGAATGAGGGATAAATGGAGGATGAGATATGTGAGGGAAAGAGGAAGATGCACTGATGAAGAAAAATGAATGAAAAAAAAAAAAAAAACAATGAAGACATACTGACAGATGGACGGACAGACTGACACAGATTGAGACACAGACAGACAGACAGACAGGGAAGCACGCACGCAGCGCCCCCCCCCCCCGCGCACACGTACACATACAATCTCCCCCTCCCCCCCCGCTCTCTCTGGGGAGGAGGCGAGTAGAGCAGAGTTGAATAATGAGAGAGAGAGAGAGAGAGAGAGAGAGAGAGAGAGAGAGAGAGAGAGCAAGGGTGAAGGAGAGTGAGGGTGTCCACTGACCAGACAATGGCCAGGCTTCGTTACCCAACCATTGAGCTGTCAGAGGCGGGGAGGTCTTCATTCAACCCCCCTAACCTCCCCCTTCAACTCCCCCAGTCGCCCCTTCACCCCCCAGTCACCCCTTCACCCCCCCAGTCACCACCAGTCACCCCTTCACCACCTCTCAGTCACCATCCAGTCAGTCGTCAGCTAATTTCCTTTTTCTATTCAGACTGTCAAAGTTCGCCATGTAACTCAACCACTTAGATAAATTACCGAGAGACAGAGAGAGAGAGAGAGAGAGAGAGAGTCGCAGTAGTGTTTCTAGTTTCATCAGCTTGTCTATAACGCATTGCACTTTTGAATTTAATATAATATAGTCTCTCTCTCTCTCTCTCTCTCTCTCTCTCTCTCTAACATCCATCCCTTACATTCTCACCAGTCAATCCTTTCCCTCTTTCTCTCCTTATCCCTTCTCCTCTCCTTCTCCTTCTGTTTCTCTCCCCACCTCATTCCCTTTCATTTCCTCCCTTCCCCTTCCTCTTCCCTCACTCTCTAACAACGCCTAATTTCTTACTCATTCCCCTTCCCTCTCTCCCCTCCCCCTTTCCCCTCTTCTACACTGTCCTCCTCTTTCCTATAATACTCCCCTAAACGTCTCTTCCTCCCCTTTCTATCTTCCTCTCCTTACCTTTCAGTTCACTCCTTCCCTATCCTCCCCCTTCCCTAATTCTCTCTCCCGACCCTTTCCTTCCCTATCGGTGTCCCCTCTTTCCTCATCTTTCCCCTCACTCCAGCTCCTGTCATTTCAGTTTCCCCATTCCATATTCTCTGCCTTCTTTCCCCTCCAAGTCCTCCCCTCTCAACCTCTTTAGATACTTAGTTTATTTTTTTCCTGCCGTTTCTGCTTTTTCGCCTCCTCCCCTACCCTTTTTCAATCCATCTCCCTTCTCCTCCTCTATTTTTCCCTCCTCCTCCTCCTCCTACTCTTGACGTCCTTCTCCTGTTGACGTCCAGCTGAAAATATAATCAACATTAATGGCTTTGTTAAACGTCTCAGGGGATTCGTCTTAGTCAAGGGAGGCAAGACAGTGAACTCTCTCTCTCTCTCTCTCTCTCTCTCTCTCAGTCCCTTCTCCATCCTTCACTGTCTCTCTCCTCTCTCTGTCTCTGTCTGTCAGTCTGTCTGTCTCTGTCCTTACCCTTGTCTCTCTCTTCCTTTATCATTATCACTCTCTCCCTTCTTCCCTCTCCCTCTTCATTCTTCCTCCTCCTCCTCCTCCTCCCCCCTCCTCCTCTTCTCCTCCTCCTCCTCCCCCCTCCAGCACACACATAATGGAGGGGTCACGGTGGTGTGTGGGGAAGGGTCTGGTCGAAGGGGTTATGCAAAGCTGACTGTCAAAGGGGATGGACCGATGGAGGGATGGAAGGGCGAAATTGATAGGCAGACAGAGGATGGATGAATGGATGGAGGGAGGGATGGGCTGGTGGGTGGATAGATAGACAGACAGATAGATGGATGGATGGATGGGTGGTTGGATGGATGGGTGGATGGATGGAGGGAGGGATGGAAGGGTGGGATTGATAGGCAGACAGAGGATGGATGGATAGATGGATAGATGGATGGATGAATGGGCGGGTAGGTGGATGGATGGATGGATGGATAGATGGATGGATGGATGGATGAATGGGTGGGTAGATGGATGGATGGATGGATGGATGACTGGGTAGGTAGAAAGACGGATGGATGGATGGATGAGTTAGTCAGAGGGAGAATAGAGCACATCCATTTCCTGTCAACGTCTTCTATGTGAGAGCAATATTAATTAATAGACTTGAGCTGGTAATAGCAAAATAATGGACTTGTAAATAGAATATCACATAAACACTGAACATGAAGGTAATGGGATGGTGGAAGAAATAAATGGAAAAATAAAGTAATGTAATAAGAAAGTAATGGAATCGTAAAGGATAGAGATGGTTCGCCTCTTTAGTCTGATAATTGCCATTCGTGTTACCTTTACATTGTTTTATTTTGCACAGAGGAACATTATTGAAATGGAGGAGGCAGATACGTCCTTTACCAATTCCTTTACTAACAGAGGACCGTCTTAAGCTAAACAAAACCCTCTGGCAGCAGCAAATAAAGATGACACACCAACTCTGTAGTAAAGCAGAAGGAGAAATACCGTAACCAAACTTAACTTCTGCCCAACCAAACCTAACTTTGCTTCATAAATCCATCTTTAAGCTAATGTAATCTAACTTAACCACACCCGTCCATGCAAATATTAACGTACTCAAATCTAACCCAGATCAACACAACCTTACACCCAAATTATTGCCAATTGTAACTCAGCCTACTTAATCTTGCCTGGTCTAACCTAACTTAAGCCAACTCAACCCAACCCACACCAGACCAACCCAAACCAACCTAACCCAACCAAACTCAACCCCACCCCACCCAACCCAACCCAACCCAACCCACCCCAACCCAAACCAACCTAACCCAACCCAACCCCACCCAGCTCAACCCAATCCATCCCAAACCAAACCCCAGCCTAACAACCCAGACAAGACAGAAAACGAGTCTAAAAATAAAAAACAGCAGGATAAACAAGGCAGTGAAAGGGACGGGTTGCGTGGAGAGGGAGAGGCGAGGCGGAAAGATGAGGCGAAGAAAATAATAAAGGAGGGGATGACAATGGCGAAGACAAGCCTGGTAAATGGTTGTGACGGGCGTGACAACTCTCTCTCTCTCTCTCTCTCTCTCTCTCTCTCTCTCACACACACACACACACACACACAGTATCATTTCCTTTTCTTACCTCTTCCCCATTCTTCTCCTCCAACCCCTCCCCCTCTCTCTCTCGCTCGCTCGCTCGCTCTCTCTCCTCTTAGTTGATGGAGGGGAGGAATGAGTAAAGAGAATGGATTTTTGGAGAGAAAGAAGAAGCGAAGGTGGAGGACATGGCAAGGGAATGAGAAAGGGGGAAGAGGAGATGGGAGGAAGGGAAGGAGAAATAAATGAAGGGTGAAGTGAGGAAGAAGGAGGGGAGGAAAGAGAGTGGCCATGGAAGAGGGGAGGGGGAGAGGGGAAGGGGGTGGTAGGGGGAAGGTGCAAAAGAAAGTGAGAACGGACGATGGTATGGAGAGAGAGAGAGAGAGAGAGAGAGAGAGAGAGAGAGAGAGAGAGAGAGAGAGAGAGAGAGTGGTTGATTGAATTATTTATTACGAGTGTGTGATAGAAAATGAATGAGTGGGTACGAACTAAGAAAATCTGAAGGGGACGCTGTGAGAAAGAGAGGGAGAGACGAGAGGTAGGGAGGGAAGGAGGAGGTGGAGAGAGAGGTGGAGCAAAGGAGAGAGGGAAGGGGAGGGAGGGGTAGTGAAAGAGAGGCGAGGGGATGGAAAGTAGGAGAGGTGGAAGAGGTAGGTGAGAGAGGGAAGGATGACGGAGGGAAGAAAGGTATTGGGAGATGAGAGAGAGAGAGAGAGAGAGAGAGAGAGAGAGAGAGAGAGAGAGAGAGAGAGTCACACAATACGCACCCTAATTTTCTCCCCTATAAAAACAACACTGAGGACAAACATTTAGTGCAGTATTTACATTTCCCTCTTCTCTCTCTCTCTCTCTCTCTCTCTCTCTTAGCCTCCCCCTCAAAAGATACATAAAAACAAACGACGGGAGAAAAACATTTAAAAACATCTAAACATAAGAGACGATAGACAAAAAAAGAAAAAAAATCGATAAAAACAGGGATTAGTACCTCTCTCTCTCTCTCTCTCTGGTAGTGGTAATAAATCAAAGGCAAGAACGAAAGAGAATATGAAAACAAGGAAAGACAATAAAACCAAAGACTTCGTAGGTATACACAGGTAAGAAGAGAAAAATAAGATAAAAACACAGGTTGAAAAATGTACATGAATAAATAAAGACAGTTAGGAAGAAAAGCAAAAAATAACTGCAGTGGAGAAAGGTAACTGCAGCAGATTGTGAAAAGGAGACCACAAAAAACAAATAATAATAATAATAATAATAATAATAATAATAATAATAACAATAAAGCTTGGTTAGGATATGAAAACACTGCCAGACAGGAGTAAAGAACATGGCTGGGGCTAACAAAGGGACTAAAGAGGTGGGGGGAATGAAACAACAAATAAACAGTGAACGGAAGACGGGCGGACACGGGATAAATGATACAAAAGAACTTACGATCATATAAGACACGTACATAGGGTACAAGTATGAATAAGGACAAAAAGAGGATGTCTGCAGTAGGATAAGACAGTCAGCCACTTAAGATGGGAGGATACGCAAGAGCATCACGTGTCTGCAAGAGGATGTGGTAAGATGGTCAACTCAGAGTAAAAATAAGAACTAAAATGCGCAGCTATGATATGAAAACAGGGAGTGATGTGCGTCAATGAGATAGCCTGAGCAAAGAGAGGGACTAAACAGCGTGGCAAACAAGGGGAAGGGCGAGCCATTACCCAACGTCAATACTTCGTTTAGTGACCTTCATCTGATCTGCATAGACAATGATGCCCTATTGTCTGAGCCTGGGGTGGGGAGGGCGGTGGAAGCGAGATGAGGTGGGGTGGGATGGGGTGGAGGACGTGGAGAGATATGAGATGGGGTGGAGAGGGTTGAGGTGGGAGGTGGAGGACATGGAGAGAGATATGAGATGGGGTGGAAGAGAGATGAGGTGGACAGGAGTGGAGAGGGAGTTGGGGTGGGGTGGAGGGCATGGCGAAAGATATGAGATGGGGTGGAGTGAGAATGGAGTGGAGAGGGATATGGGTGGGGTGGCGTGGAGTGGAAGGTGGGAAGGAAAGTGGGAGGGGTGGAGAGGGGTAAGAGGTAAGGCAGACTGGGGTGGAGAGATATGGGGTGAGGTGGAGTGAAAGAGTGAGGTGGGGTGAAATGGAGTGTGACGAGGTGGAGAGGAGGGGTAAGGGGTGGAGAGGAGAGGGGAACGGGGTGGAGTGGGGTGAGAGGTGGGGTTGGGTTGGGTGGAAAGGGATAAGGTAAGGTGGGGTGGAGTGAGGTGGAGACGCGAATATAACGTGGTTGGAGTGAGGGGGAAAGATAAGAGAGCAAGTGGAGTGGAAAGGAGCCAGAGTATGTGGTGTGGCGGAGTGGAGAAAGATAAGATTACTAGACAAAGCTGGTACTTAAAAACAAGAATAAAAATTTAACTGGAAAACCCAAAATATGAAGAGAAACGAAAACCGGAATGAGGACAAAACAACTATGAATAAAACCGGAACTGGACGCACATACGAACACAAGAATGAAAATCTGAATGATGAAGACTGTGAATAAAACTGGACTATGAATAAAACCTGAATGAGGAAAATGGGAGACAACACAGGAAATGTATGCAGGAAGGAAGCGACTGGAATGAGGAAAACAACAACCATGAGGAAAAACAGGAACGATGAAAAAAGGAAAGCAGAGGAAAAACAAGAATGACGAAAAGAGGAATGCAGACGAAAAAACAGTAAAGATGAAAAGAGGAATGCAGAGGGGAAAAACAGGAAAGATGAAATGAGGAATGCAGAGGGAAAAACAGGAACGACGAAAGGAGGAATGCAGACGAAAAAACAGGGACAATGAAGAGAGGAATGCAGAGGAAAAACAAGAATGACGAAAAGAGGAATGCAGAGGGAAAGAACAGGAATGACGAAAAGAGGAATGCAGAGGGAAAGAACAGGAACGACGAAAAGAGGAATGCAGAGGGAAAATCAGGAATGAAGAAAGGACGAACGCAATGACAAGAGGAAATGTGAGATAAGTGAAATATTATGAAACAGGGGCTGCGGGGATGAACGTGGTGCTCCCCCGTGTCAATTTGTGGTGTGTGGACTGTTAACTTCATTCTGGCGCCATAATGTGTCCATCAGAGGCGCTACCGACGTGTGACGAAGTGGTGAAAAAAGTAGAATTGGAGGAAAGCTGGAATGGGAGGGAAACTGGAATATGATGAAGGATGGAAATGAGGAAAACTGGAACTGGAACTGGAGGAAAGCTGGAACTGGAGGAGAGGAAAGCTGGAATGGGAGGGAAACTGGAATATGAGGAACGATGGAAATGAGGAAAACTGGAACTGGAACTGAAGGAAAACTGGAATTGGAGGAAAACTGGAACTGGAGGGAAGCTGGAACTGGAGGAAAGCTAGAACTGGAGGGAAGCTGGAACTGGAGGAAAATTGGAGTGAGGAGGAATGAAAATTTTTTGGAATGGGAAGCAGATAATGGTAAGAAAAAAAAAAAATGAAATGAACGAAGCTGGAAAGAAGAAAATCGTAAGAGGGAGGGGGGGGGGAAACGGAAAGGAACTGGAAACCAAAGAAAATAAAGAAAATGGAATGAAATAAGCAGCGGGAATACAGAAAATGGAATCAAATAATCGGGGAAACTAATGAAGACTGGAACGGATGAAACAGTAGCGGCGGCGGGTTTGAATTGTAGCGTCCCTTGTGTACATTTGTGGTGCGGGGATTGTTAAGTTCATTTAGGGAGGCATAATGTGTCTATCACGGGCGCTACCCAGGTGTGACGGGCGAAGGAGCAAGAAAACAGTGTGGCCAAATTGAGAGGTGGAGAGGGAAAGGGAGGGGAGAGGAGAGCGGGTCGGGAGAAGAAAGGGATGGGGAGGAGGGTAGAAGGCAAGAGGGAAAGATGAGGGGGAGGAAGGAAAGAGGTAGAATGGAGAAGAAGAGGGGAGAGGGAGGTGGAAAAGGAGACAGTGAAAAAGAGAGAGGAGGGAAAGAAGAGGGGAGAGGGTGATGGAAAAGAAGAAACGAAGAGAAAGGGCAAAGAATGGGAGACATATATAGCGTACAGAAGGGAAGAAAGGGCTTGTACGGGGGGGAAGAAAGGGAGGATGAGAGAGAGAGAGAGAGAGAGAGAGAGAGAGAGAGAGAGAGAGAGAGGAAAAGTGGAGGGAAAATTGAGTTGTATTTCTGTTTACATTAATATATAAATGAAACACTCTCTCTCTCTCTCTCAAGTCCCCAGTGGCCCTTAGGTGAACACGTGACCATTGCTTCGCCTCACTCTTCATTACCACCCGCATACACAATAGAGAGAGAGAGAGAGAGAGAGAGAGAGAGAGGTGAGGAGAATGATGACGACGACGACGACGATGATCATGATGATGGTGAGGAGGAGGACGAGGAGGAGGAGGAGGTGGACAGAGAGGAAGAGGAGAAGGAGGAAGATGAGGAGGAGGAGGAAGAGGAGGAGGAGGAGGTGCACAGAGAGGAAAGGGAGAAGGAGAAAGAGGAGAGAAAAGGAAAGAAGAGAACAGCACGAAGAAAACGAGGAATGAGTGGGAGATGTTGGAGGGGGGTGTTAACAAAATTAGGGACTCCTGAGGTAATGGTTGTGGTAATTCCATTATTTTGACTGACTTGTACTTCTGTGGGGCTCTCTGGAATGACGGCTGGGACGGTGTGTGTGTGTGTGTGTGTGTGTGTGTGTGTGTGTGTGTGTGTGTGTGTGTGTGTGTGTGTGTGTGTGTGTGTGTGTGTGTGTGTGTGTGTGTGTGTGTGTGTGTGTGAGAGAGAGAGAGAGAGAGAGAGAGAGAGAGAGAGAGAGAGAGAGAGAGAGAGAGAGAGAGAGAGAGAGGTGAAATTACGAGACAAGATGATGGATTTTGAGACGTTAGGAGGTGGAGGATGAGAGACATTTTATGAGGAAGCTGGAATTTTGAGACGTAAGGATGAGTTATGAGACGTAGGACTGTGAGAGACGAATATCCCACCTCCATCAACCCTCACACTAGGCAGGGCACATTTAGGGATCTGTTGAGACGATTTCATTCAGTCAAGAGGAGAGAAAGAGGAGGGAGAGAAGAGGGAAGAGGAGGCTGGAAGAGGGAAGAGGAGGCTGGAAGAGGGGAGAGGAAACTGGAAGAAGGGAGAGGGGGCTGGAAAAGGGGAGAGGCAGCTGGAAGAGGGGAGAGGGAGATGGAAGATGGGAGAGGGGGTTGGAAGAGGAGAGATGGAGCTGGAAGCGGGGAGAGGCAGCTGGAAGAGGGGACAGGAAGCTGGAAGAGCAAAGAGGGAGCTGAAAAAGAGGCAAGAGGAATCTGGAAGACCTGAGAGGGAGCTGGAAGAGGGGAGAGGGAGCTGGAAGAGGGGAGAGTGAGCTGGAAGAGGGAAGAGAGAGTTGAAAAAGAGGGGAGAGGGAGCTGGAAGAGAGGAGACAGGAAGCTGGAAGAGAAGAAACGAAGAGAAGGGGCACAGAATGGAAGAGACTACGGGGTGCTTCGGGTGGCAAGTTACGAGGTCGGGAATGATGTCTTGCACGGACTTTGCGCTACAAGGCGGGGTACTTACGGCGCCTTATTTTCCGGGGTTAATGAGAACGTTATGACCCTGCTTTATGGGGTGATGAGAAAGTTTTGGTTGAGGTTACGGCAGGTGGGTGTAGTAAGATGAACTCCTTAATGTATTCACCCACGGCCATTACCAGGACCCTAACTCCTTTTCCTAAGCGATTTATTTTGTTCATTACACCGGATTGCTTAATGTACTCCTCCCCTACCACACTTCACCCCACCGCCCCTCCCGCCACGACCCTTCACCCCCATTCGCACAACCCTCGTACCCACTATGCCTCCCTCCAATACCCATCCACCCCTCACTGCAACCATCCCTCATCCCCACCACCTCACTTCACTATCATTACATTTTATCCCAAATCTCTCACCACCACCACCCTTCCCCTCCATCCCCATCTCCGCTTACTCCTACCACCCCTCCCCATCCCTACTCCCTCTCACCCCCACCACACCCCACCCCCACTCACCCCTCACCAGCTCTATCCCTATAAATCCCTCACCTCCCTGTCACCCGCTGATTCCCTACGTCAATGGAAGGCTTATCGAGGGCTGAGGGTAGCAGGGCTGAGGGCAGGAGGGCTGAGGGCAGGGGAGCTGAGGGCAGGAGGGATGAGGGCAGAAGGGAGAAGGGCAGGAGGGAGAAGGGCAGGAGGGAGAAGGGCAGGAAGGAGGAAGGCAGGAGGGCTTAGGGCAGGAGAACTGAGGGAAGGAGGGCTGAGGGCAGGGGGAATGAAGGCAGGAGGGCTGAGGGCAGGGGGAATGAAGGCAGGAGGGCTGAGGGCAGGAAGGCTGAGGGCAGGAGGGCTAAGGGCAGGAAGGCTGAGGGCAGGAGGACAGGAGAGCTGAGGTCAGGAGGGTTGAGGGCAGGAGGACTCTGGAAAAGGCTGAGGTAGGATGAACTCAACCCCTTCAACCAAACATACTTAAATATTTCTTATTTTCTTTCTACCTTCAGACGATTTTATTCAGCTGAAGAGACCCGGAAGTGGAGGGGTTAAACTGATACAGCCTTCACTAATCCCTTCGCTGCTGGTCACCATTTCTCAGTAAAGAATTATCAGTAGTAAAAATAAAGTAGTATGCGAGTGTAGTAAAGGAATTAATAGGGTTAGAAAAATGCTGAGGATGCTGGGATGGGATGGGGAGGGATGATGGGAGGGGATGCTGGGAGGGGATGGGGAGGGATGCTGGGAGGGGATGCTGGGATGGGATGGGGAGGGATGCTAGGAGGGGATGGGGAGGGGTGATGGGAGGGGATGGGGAGGGATGATGGGAGGGGATGCTGGGATGCTGGGAGGGGATGGGGAGGGATGCTGGGAGGGGATGGGGAGGGATGCTGGGAGGGGATGGGGAGGAATGGTGAGAGGGGATGGGGAGGGATGCTGGGAGGGGATGGGGAGGGATGATGGGAGGGGATGCTGGGATGCTAGGACGGGATGGGGAGGGATGCTGGGAGGGGATGGGGAGGGATGCTGGGAGGGGATGGGGAGGAATGGTGAGAGGGGATGGGGAGAGATGCTGGGAGGGGATGGGGAGGGATGCTGGGAGGGGATGGGAGGGATGCTGGGAGGGGGCTGGAGTGGGGGCTGGGGTGAGAGCTGGGAAGAGGGGGCTGGGGTGGGGGATGAGGTGAGGGCTGGGAAGGGATGCTGGGGTGAGGGCTGGAGTGAGGGCTGAGATGAGGGCTGGGGTGGGGGCTGGGGTGAGGGCTGAGATGAGGGCTGGGGTGGGGGCTGGGGTGGGGGCTGAGGTGAGGGCTGAGATGAGGGCTGGGGTGGGGGCTGGGGTGAGGGCTGGGGTGAGGGCTGGGGTGGGGGCTGAGGTGAGGGCTGGGGTGGGGGCTGGGGTGGGGGCTGGGGTGGGGGCTGGGGTGAGGGGTGGGGTGGGGGCTGGGGTGAGGGCTGGAGCGTGCTGGATGGTACCTCGTGATCCGCTTATTTATTTTTCAGCGGGTCGTGTCAGGAGGTAATGCCCTTAATCCCTCCCTGCCTCCCTCCCTAGTTCCCTCCTCCCTCCCTCCCCTGTTCTCTCCTCCCTCCCTAGTCCTCTCCTCCCTCCCTCTCTCTCTTTTCCTCTCGAGTTCTCTCTTTCCTCCCTTCCTGACTCTTTTCATTCTCTCCCTCTTCCTCTCTCAACTAGTTCTCTCCTCCCTTATCACCTCTCCCTCTCTCTCTCTCTCTCTCTCTCTCTCTCTCTCTCTTTCCTTGTTTCCCTACCCTTATAATCCTGCCATCCATCTGTCTTTCCATTCTTTCCTCCTCTCTCTCCCACTTCTCTCCTTCTCCCCTTCATTCCTCCTTCCTTTAACCATTCATTCCATTTCTTTCTTCCCTATAGTTTTGATGGTACCCTAACACCTTTTCGTCAGCGATTTGGTCTCTACATTAAGCCTCAATATCCCCTTCTATGCAATAATGGAAACTACATGAACAATAAATTGAAATAAAAAGCATACCGCGCAGTTAGGATGTATATGGAAAATAAATCGCCAAGGAAAAAGTGCTTAGAGGCCTCCCACGCCACTCTCCCCGTTTTCCTATCCTTTTAATCCTGCCATCCATCTCTCTGTTCATTTTTCCCTCCCTGTCTCTCCCTCTCCTCTTCCTCTTACCTTTATTCCTCCTTCCCTTTAACATTCACTCTATTTCCTCCTCAACTTATTCTTCCTTCCTTTAAGCATAAGTTCATTTAATAATAATAATAATAATAATAATAATAATAATTAATAATAATAATAATAATAATAATCTCTGCTTTTCCTTTCCCCTTCCCCCTTCACTCCCTCATTCTCTCTCTCTCTCTTCTACCAGACGATTTTTTTCAACTAAGGGAAGAAGCCTCGTAGTAAAGGTGTTTATAAAGGCTGCATCTTACCCCTCCTGTTCTAAAACCCTTCCTTAAGGTCAATAAAGGAGCTGGAAGGCAGGCATCGTCGTACTGAAGGGGTTAATGTTCTCCCTCCCTCCCTTCTTTCCTTCCTCCACGCCCTTGCTCCCGATCTCTCTCTCCCTCCTTCCCTTCCTTCCAGCTTTTACTCCTCCTCCTTCCCTCCCTCCTCTCCTTTGCCCTCCGGAATAAGACGGACATAGCATGTATATATAGTCCAAGTGGTGACATGTGAAAGTGTGTGGTGATGTCTCAGTTTATGCACCTCTTCTCCCCTCCCTCTCTCCACTTAACCCTTCTTCCTCCCAATCTCTCCATATAAACACCTATCCCTCCCATTCTCTACGTCCATTCCCTGCCTCACTCCCTTCCCAACCATTACCTTTATCTATCCATCGTTCCACTATCTCTCCGTTCTCTCCCTCCTTTTATCCTTCCCTTCCCTCTCTCCATTTATCCAGCTCTTCCCTCCCTATCTTTATCCCTCCCTTCTTCCATTTATCCAGCTCTTCCCTCTCCACCTTTTTTCCTCCTTCTATCTCTCCCTTTCCCCTCCATTTGTGCTTCCTCCCTCCCTCTATTTACCCCTACCCCCCTTCGGATTACCCCCCTCTGTCCCTTTCTTCGTGGCATTGTGGGTCCGTATGCGTGTGTGTTTAAGTAAAGCAGTGGCATGGCGGGCTTTACGCTGAATTAAATGCCCACTTGCCTACACACTAAGCGCCTTAAATTCCACTGTAAATAAACTGCTACAAACTGTGCATTAGTTCGTCTGCCACTGTTTCCACTCCTCCATCTCCTCTCCTCTTACTTACTCTTCTTTAGTTTCCTCCCTTTCAGTACCGTGCCTTCCCTCCCTCCCTACCTTCCCCTTATATTCCTCCTACTCTTCTCCCTCTCCTCCATCTCCTCTCCTCTTACTTACTCTTCTTTAGTTTCCTCCCTTTCAGTATCTTTTACTTCCTTCCCTCCCTCCCTTCCTCTTCTATTCTTCCTACTCTTCTCCCTCGCATTTTCTTCCACCCTTTACTTATAGGCCAATTTTATACTACTCTGCAACACACTTCAACATAAATATTCGCCAGATCTGGAGCTGCATTGAAAATTCCTCTACGCTGAATCTGCACATAAAACTACTTGTATAAACGTTTGGCTTTATAACAGGCACCAAACACTTCACAACCATATCAAAATAAATGATCTTTAATATGAGTTGCCTGGTACAGAGAGTTCCTTATCCTGTTAAAAGATTAGGATCTTTTATTTGCATTTCAAGAGCTAGGAATTACTACTAAGTCTGTGGGATTGATGTAAGTTCCTACATCCCACGACTGTTTCTAGATGTCACAATTCTAGGGGTGGTCCGGTGCTGGTTTAGTGTTAGGATAGGTTCTTGGGGTCAGGATGGCAGAACAACATTAAGTCTGAAGGTGTCGCGGGTGAAGGCGTATTGAAAGAAGTAGGCGATGCACTTTGTTACTTAGCGCAGGAACTGTTTTTGTACCTAACCAGGGAAAATATGTCTTAAAAGAGAAACGAAGCAGTTACCCCCATACATGAAGGTGATAATTTTGTTGAACTAATTGGTTTCACGCTGTACGCTGCCCTGCCTAGTCTCATCTTACCCTGTTTGGCCTTTTTCTGTCTTGCTTTGATGTATCTCTTCAATTCTATTCTGCTATATTCACTACAGTCCTTCTATGTCTTTCCAATCCATACTATACCCTTCCCATCCCCACGCCACGTCACCAATCCCTGCCCTTTCCTACCCATCCCTGCCCTACCTTACCAACCCCTAATATACCCATCCCTGCCCAACCTTTCCATACCTATCTCAGCCCAGCCTTGTCGTGCCCTACCATGTTTTAAGTATCGTCCCCACCGGCACCTCTCGCCTCTCCCATAGTGTGCCCACCTTACTTCAATCGTCTCCCTTCCCCCTCCCTCCTCTCTGCTCTCCCCCTCTCTCTCTCCCCTATCCATCTCCCCTCCCTCCCCCCTGCCCCGGGCGAGGACTGGCGTATCTGAGGCCCGGTCACACAACCTTTTAGTGCCCCTTCTGACCCCCTTTATACCTGCTGGGCATGTGAGAGGAATGTCTTGCCCTCTCCTGTCCGGCCTTACCCTAACCTGTCTTACCCTAGCATGTCTGGCCCATGTCATACTTACCCATGTCTTCTTGCCCTGCCCTGTCCTGTCATGCCCTCCTATGTCCTACCCTGCCCTGCCTTACCCTACCCATATCCTCTTGCCCTACCCTGTCCTGTCATGCCCTCCTATGTCCTACCCTGTCCTGCCTTACCCTACCCATGTCCTCTTGCCCTACCCTGTCCTGTCATGCCCTCCTCTGTCCTACCCTACCCTGCCCTGCCTTACCCTGTCCCGTCATACCTACCCTCTCCTACCCTAGCATGTCCGGCCCGTGTCCTTTTCATCTATAACCTCCTGCCCTACCCTATCCTGCCGTACCCTGTCTTGCCTACCCCTGCCTTACCCTGCCCTGTCTTACCTTGTCCTACCCTGTCATATCCCGAACCACCCTCATAATTCTCACACTTTCCCCTGTCATACCCTGCCACGCATTAACCCTAGACTGTTGAACCTACCTCACCCTATCCAATAACTCTCTGATCTACCCTACCCTCTCCTACCGTGCCTACCCTACCTTACCTTACTGTGTCCCGTTTGGCACTATTCTGTCTTCCTTGTCCTACTCAAATCTGCCCTGCCCTGCCCTGCCCTGCCAAACCCTGTCTTTTTGACCAGCCGTGGTCGGTCGCAAACTGGGAGAGAGAGAGAGAGAGAGAGAGAGAGAGAGAGAGAGAGAGAGAGAGAGAGAGAGAGAGAGTCCCACTTCAAGAAACCTCACCCGAATCGAAAAAAATAAAAATTCACCTAGAGGCACTTTTCAAATTAGAGATACGATACAGAAATGTTGGGTGTGAAAGAGACACAGATTACAGTACAGCCTGATTTCTTTATATCCTCTAAGATTTCGGACTAAATAGAACCCAATCTCTTTGAAGATGGGTTCTGTGGAGGTCGAAGCGATAGAGAAAATAATTAACATTCTCACCTGTACCTCTCACCCACCCAATATTAACACCTGTCGCAATGGGTCACCTACAGACTAGATAGGGTTTGTAAATTTCTTGGCTATAATCGCGGCGCACGACTCTGAGGTTGTCATTATCGTACCATGGCAACCTACCCGTCAACAGTGCGTTCGATTTCGTATCTTGTTTAACACGAATCATATTTTTATACACGAATATACGATATACGAATATTACTATACACGAACATATTATACACGAATCACAAGCGTATCAGATTATACACGAAATCGGAAGCACAGGTGACGGGTAGGTTGCCAGGGTACGAGAATGACAACCTCAGAGTCATGCGCCGCGACTGTAAGGCACAATCGTAAGCTGAAAAAAAAAAAAAAATCTAGTACCAGTAAAAATATATTAAATTGACTCTCGGGCTGAAGTGGCTGAGTGAGTCGCATATCAAACCTTTTTAAGTAATGGTGGTAGTGATAGATTTTTTTTATGCTTTTTTCATTTTTTTTTTAAATTCACATCGGAGGGGTCTTCCTATCTGACAGCCCATCTCCCCCTCCTGCTGCGGTGAGTTAGAGGTGAGAGAGAGAGAGAGAGAGAGAGAGAGAGAGAGAGAGATGAGATAAGAGGAGGGATGACTGTATAAGGGAGAGGAAGGGGGAGGGAAGGGGGAGGGGGAGGCAGGGGGGATAGGTAAGTGATTGGAAGTAGAGAGAGAGAGAGAGAGAGAGAGAGAGAGAGAGAGAGAGAGAGAGAGATGAGATAAGAGAAGGGATGACTGTATAAGGGAGAGGAAGCGGAAGGGAAGGGGGAGGGGGAGGCGTGGGGGAGAGAGAGAGGTAAGTGATTGGAAGTATCAGTGATGGGATGTAGCAGAAAAAAAAAATGACTAGATAAAAAACGAAAAAAAAAAGAAAAGAAAATTCGATATGGACATCTGCCTTGTCATTGGGAAAAGATATGGGAAGGATTTTTATATTAAAGTCTTTACTACGAGGTCCCTCCAAACACACACACACACACACACACACACACACACACACTATTTTATTCAGGAGGGATTTTCTTCACTACCAGCTGAGGAAAATCAGCTGGAATTGGCAGGAAATAAAATACTAGAATTCTCCTGACCACCAGAGGGTTAATGGTGAACTTATTTACACTCCAAGGTAAGGTTAGATAAGGTTTGAAGGAAAGGTAAGGTATGGTAACTCAAGGAAAGGTAAGGTATGGTAACTCAAGGAAAGGTAAGGCAAGACAAGGCAAGGCAAGGCGAGGCAAGGTATGATAAGGCAAGGTAAGGTAAGGTAAGGCAAGGCAAGGTAAGGTAAGGTAAGGTACGGAAAGGTAAGGTAAGGAAGGTAAGGCAAGGTAAGGTAAGGTAAGGCAAGGCAAGGCAAGGTAAGGTATGGTAAGGTGAGGTACGGTAAGGTTAGGTACGGTAAGGTATGGTAATGTATGGTATGGTAAGGCATGGTAAGGTAAGGTAAGGTAAAATAAGGCAAGGCAAGGTAAGGTAAGGTAAGGTAAGCTATGGTAAGGCAAGGTAAGGTAAGGCACGGTTAGGTAAGGTAAGGTAAGGTAAGGCAAGGTAAGGCAGGGTAAGTTAAGTTAGATTATGAGAGTTAAGTTAGGGATAGAATAAGTTAGATTAGGTTAGGTTGGTGTCTGTGTTAGTGCAAAATAAAGTAAGAATATAATCTGGGAAGGGAGAAAAACTTAGCACGTGTTGGGCAAATATTACACAACACTGATATACGGCATTCGGCCCACCCAGGCAATTTCGGCAGCTTGAAGATTCTGGTCGCGTCGCCGGAAACAACACTTCGATATTGAAACACTTCTCACGAGTCCCAAGTTTTACGAATATCCGAGAAACAACTTTTATTTTCCTCTCTTTTTCCTTGGAGTCCGGAATATTGAAATGTGCAGCTTTTAGTACAGTCGCGGCGCACGACTCTGATGCTGTCATTATCGTACCCAGGCAACCTACTATTCAGAAGTGCGTCCGATTTCGTATCATATTATACACGCATCATATTATTATGCACGAATATATTATACACGAATATTATTATACACGAACATACTATACACGAATCACATGCGTCTCATATTATACACGAAATCAGACGCACTTTTGAATGATAGGTTGCCAGGGCACGATAATAACAACCTCAGAGTCGTGCGCCGCGACTATAGTGATGGATTATGTGCTGTACTCGACGGCACCGCTACTGCCGCTGCTACTACTGCTACTGCTACTCCTACTACTACTACTTAAAGACAAATGACTGTTAACCCATTCAGTACGTTATTTGTGTATTTTATTTGGCTAACACGAGGCTGGTTTAGTCGAAGAGCAACGTTTGGGAGCAAAGGGATGAGAAACAAAGTCCAGTGATGCTGGGTTAGAGAGAGAGAGAGAGAGAGAGAGAGAGAGAGGGGGGGGGGTTTGAGCTTGATTTCTTTATTTTTTCTATGTTTTCAGGCTACACAGATCCCACCTTTAGAGAGAGTGGGTTAGAGAAAAAATCTAGCTCTAATCTGTCTCTCTCTCTCAACACTTCCACTTGTCGCAATGGAGTGGAGAATATTATGTTTGATATTACACACTCCCTCGCCTTCTATTTCAATATGTAAAGCACAGGGGTGACTCAATCGTATATTATTTTGATCAAGTGCTGGGTGGGGGAATTAGGGAGGGTAGGGGGGGGTGATGGAGGGAGGCATAGAAGAGGCAGGGGTAAGGCAGGGAGGCAGAGAAGAGGCAGGGGTGAGACAGGGAGGCAGAAATGAGGCTAGGAGGTTGAAGTGAGGCAAGGAAGTATGAGCGAGGTAAGGAAGTAGGGATGGGACAGGGAGGTATGGGTGAGGAGGATTGCAGGGAGGATGTGAGGAAGGGTGAGAGGAATAGGGGTGAGGCAGAGTGGGAGGGACGGGGGGTTGTGGCAGGGTGGGAGGGGTGTGAGAGAGACATGGAAAGAGGGGATAGGTAAAAAAATGGGGATTAGAGGGGAGGGGGTGGATGGGAGGGGACGGGAGTATAGTGGGATAAGAAGGGGAGAGGGGTGGGGATAGGGAGAGATAGAGGGGGAAAAAGCAGGGAGGAGTAAGAAAAGGGAGGGGAAGGGGGAGAGGGAGGGGAGGGAGACGGGGAGGGAGACAGACAGATCAGCCCGGTCTTGGGTTTAAACGTAATCGGCTTAGTGGCTTGAATGAAGGGACAAATATATTCCGCGGGACAGAGTGCTGGACGTAGACTCACAGACTGACGCATTAGTAGACGTAGACGCACCAACAGACGCATACGTATACATAGACACACCACACACACACACACACACACACACACACACACACACACACACACACACACACACACACAAAACCATCCTACCCCCATCATCCCTAACCCACAATGTTACGTTCAATTTCCTACCATAAGATTTCAGTTCTGGCCATCTAATCCGTTCTGAAAATCAACAATAGGTAGAGAAAAAATGAAAATGAAAATAAACGGAAAATGGCACGGCAAGGAAACACAATACAAACACCAAGAAACTACACACACACACACACACACACACACACACACACACACACACTGCAGGAGACGACAATATTTTAACTCCACTACAAATACAGTTACAATATGTTGACGCAATTTTTTCCATCTGGACTATTCAAAGCACTAAGGCATCAAGATCTAATATAATCAATCATCATCATCATCATAATAATAATCATCAACCTTCCTAGTTTTTTTTTTTTTTTCTACCAATGATGGACTGAGGAAGATAGGCACTGAATGAAAAAATTGGTCTCCTGCTCCTCCTCCTCACCGAAGCTCTTTTTCCTCCCTTTCTCCCTATCTCCTTTTCTCCCTGCCTTCCTTTCCACCCCTCCTTGCCCCCTTTTCCTCCCCTCCTTGCTCTCTTTTCCTTGCCTTCCCCTCCTTTCGCAATGGTTACCTCCCCTCTACCCATCCCGTCTCGTGTCTGTCGCCTGTGTTGTGACGGACACTGAATGGTGGGTCGGTGTGGGACAGGAGCTGACAGATTCACTTGCACACACATCACTGGACACACACACACACACACATCACTGGACACACACACACACACACACACACACACACGAAAACACACCAACCACCCACGAAAACACACCACACACGATTATAAACATACACACACAATCATATGCAACCACACACGAAATTTCCCTTCCCACTGCGGCAATAGGAGATGATAAACAAACTATTTTTAGGTGATAGCAATATGAAGCCACAACAAGAGAGTACGAGGGAGAAGGATCCACTATGTTGCTTAGGGAGGAATGTGAAATATGGAAGGTAGGGCACAATCTTGCTGGGAATTGTAGTTTTGTTCATGACTACGCTAACTCAATGTATTCCTTTATTATGGACGTCGAATGCTCCTGTACACAACTCATACACACCTTCATATGGTCAGGTACACATGATCAAAAACTACGCACACAGGAGCACACACATACACATACATCGACATAAACACAAACTTGTACATTCACTAACACATACACGGACATACTCACACACACACTGATAACAATTCAAAAACACAAACATACAGACACACAAGCAGAGGCAGACGCACCTACAGACGCATTACTAAACGTAGACTTACACTAACATACACAAAGACAGCAACAACCATTCACAAATCCACACCATCATACAAATCCACCAATATTCAGAGACTAGCATGTGTAAACATTTCTCCTCCCATTACTACTATCTTTTTTTTAATTCTACATCTTTATATTCTCCAAATTCTCTAACATCTCTCACTCAGTTTCAGTACAAATAATTCCCTTCCTATCATTCTCCATTATATATTACTACACAAATTAAAAACAATGACATTCTCTCTATTGCCTCATACATGCATACTTTACTTAGGCAAATTTTATTATTAAAGTATTTTTGTTTCCATAATTATTCATTCCATATCACAAACTTACTTTCTGAAAAATAAATAAATAAATAAGTTCCATAATCTTCCTCCCTCTCACTGTTATTCTTCCTCCTAAACACGCCTCACCTCCCCCATTCTTCCCCATTGTCTGCCTTACCTTTACCCCCCATCTCTCTCTTCCTAAATGCCCCTCCTCCCTCACTACCCTCCATTCTCTCACTTCCACTCCATCTCTCATACTTTTCCTCCTATTTTCTCACTCACTTTCCTAATTCCCACACCGTCCTCCTCTATTTTCTCCCCCCTATCCATTCTCTTCTCCCCATAGTATCTCTTCTTCCTCTCCCATACCAGTCCCTCTCTCCCCTACTCACCTTTCTCCCCACTCTTCTTCCCACTCCCCCCTCCTCCCTTCTTCCCAACTCCTCTTCCATTCTCCTCACTCTTCACTCCTCCCTTTTCCCTCTACGATGCCTCCCCATTTTCCACCTTCCCCCCACCTTCCCCTCCCTCCCCTCTCCTTCCCTTCCCTCCCTCCCCTCCCAATGGAATCCCCGCCTTTGTCAATGGTGGGGGTTTTATGAAAATATTCTGACCAGGTATTCACAGGGCGTTTGCTCGCCTGGCGCTTTCTTGCCTCTCTGTGCCTGCGCCTTCTTTGTCCCCCAGTACGGACACGGATGGACGGAAACGGACAAGCAAACAAGGACGGACAAGAACGGACAGATGGACGTATAAGACAGGATAGATAGATGGTCAAAGAGGGTGAGATGACAAATAGATATGGGTACAGCATAGGGATATTTCACAGGACTACGTTTGATGTATTTTCACCGCACACACACACACACACACACACACACACACACACTATACAAGCGCCACACAACACATACCACACAACATATTAAATACCACAATCACACCAAATATACACATCACGTAGTAAACAAAGCAACACCAAGCATACCAAACTAAAGCAAGCACATCATAAAATAAACACGTGAGAGAGAGAGAGAGAGAGAGAGAGAGAGAGAGAGAGAGAGAGAGAGAGAGAGAGAGAGATAAATGATTATGGCCAAAAATGATAGATGTATGTAGCCAGGCGCAGGCACACGCGCGCACAGAGAAAAGGACATGAAATAAACATGAAGAGACAGCCACAGAATACCTTCACACACACACACACACACACACACACACACACACACACACGAGGCAGAAGCTGACAGCCCTTTGTACACAGGATTAAACATTCGTGCACAGGCATACACGCACAGACACATGTGTAAATAGGAAAACTGACATAAGCACAGACACACACGCAAGGCAGACTGATATCCATACGCACACAGCAGCAGCCACACACACACACACACACACACACACACACACACAAAGAGCATACACTGACAGCTCTACGACACTAACCCACTCTAAGTCCCATCATCGGATTAGGGGAAAAAAGTAGCCGGTGGAATAAGTGGGTGGGGAGAGAGCCATTTATAGCGGGGACGTGATGGGGGACGGGAAGAGGGGATGAGGGGGATAGATAAGTAGATAAATGGATTGGGAGGGAAGGGGAAGGGAGGGGAGAGGTGAAGGAAGGGGAGAAGAGGAGGGGTGGTAATAGCAAAGGGACAGGAAGAGGAAAAGAGGGAGGGAGATAAAGGGAGTTGAGAAGGGGAGGAAAGGGAGAGGGGAAGGGGAGAAAAGGGAGAGGGAAGGAAAGGGAGAAGAGGAAAGGAGGTAATCGAAGAGGGAAGGGGAAGAATGGGAAGAGGAGAAGGGAAGAAAGGGGAGAGGAAAGATGAGAGGGGGGAGGGGAGAAGAGGGACGGAGGAATGGGTGGGGTGAGTGCCATAATAGCCAGGACGTGAGGGGGAACGGGCGGAGGGGATGAAGGTGGACAGATAAGCAGGTAAACGGGAGGACAGGAGGGATGGAGGGAGGGAGAGAAGAAGAAGGGATGATGGTAGTAAGCGAATGGAAGAAGGGAGGGAAGAAAGGAGGGAGAGAAGGAGAGAGGGAATGATAGAAGTAAATGGATGGAGAGATATATAGATAAAAATTAAGATGGGGGAAGAGGTGAGGGAGGGGGGAAGGGGAGAGGGAGGGAGGGAAAGGGAGAGCGGATGATAAGACATGGATGAAATGATGGAAGATGAATAAGAAGACTGATAACGAGGTAAGCAGATTACAGAGAAACAATTTTGCTTGGCTAAAGATAAGAGTACAGCTAAGATAAGCAAAGGTGGATGCCATACACTGATATAAAGACTGGATCAACAACCAGCCAGCCACAAAGAAGACAAATGGCGAGACGAAATATGACAAAAAATGAAAAAAAAAAAAAAAAAGAGAGAGAGAGAAGAGAAAACCACAAAATCTTTAAATGGGGAAAATAACTAGATCAGTGAGCAGACGACGAGGAATTTTAATATACCAATTTAAATACGAACTTTGCATATATATTTTTTCCAGTTACAAGAACCCCCACCCCCCAAAGCAAAAAATGGTCCTGATTTTTTCTCTGCCTAATATTTTTGAGTACGAAATTATTCCTTAAAACACCTGATCTAATTAAGCTCAGAGGTGGTCAGGTAAAATTAGCAGGTAAAATTGGCAGGTAAATTGGCCAGACTATGAGAGTTACTGGTACCAATATTGACGCTCTCAGGCACGTTACTGACTCAGGGGAATTACATATCTTGCCGGAAGCTCCCTAACACCTTTTCCTAATCGATTTATTTGGCTTACTACACGTTACTGTCATATTTTGCATTATATAAATCCTTCCAATCTCGCTATACTCTGTAAAAATAACATACAAAAGGATATTAACCAGCCATACAAAAAATAAATAGCTCAGGAAGACGTGTTAGGGAGCCTCCTTTGACGAGGCAGAAAAAGATCATATTCTCTCTTTCTCTTTCTCTAGCATCAATATTAAACCAATGTATTATCCTTTCTGTTGCACTTCTTCGTGACTAGCACCATATCTAATGTTAATCTATTGCTACAACTCAGCATTCAGTGTGGGGGATGGCAATTCAGGCCAAGGTAAAGTGAACAGAGTAGAGTAATAAAATTCAGTCCCATTTAATTCAATCTCTGCTGAATAAGATAGTCCGACTTTAAATGGAAAGGAGTAGAAAACGGGATAATGAGAGGATTAACTTTCTATCTATCTATCTATAGCCCGACGTCCTAATCCCGCAAAGGGTGGCCGCAAACAAAACGCCTCCATGTCGCTGTCACCCACCATTTGACTGCCCTCCCCCACCTCACTCCCCCCTCCCTTATATTCCACTCAACTCCATCCCTCCACCTCATCCCCGGTCTCCCCCTTCCTCTCCCTCCCTCCACTTCACCTACATACACCCACTTAGTCGGTCTTAGTCAGATTAACACATATAAAAACTAAATAAATAAATAAATGATAAAGATATAAAGATACGTAACAAAGAGACAATGGGGCTTGAAAGAAGGGAGAAGATGAAGGAAAAAAAGAAAAAAAATATGCATGACGTGTGTTGAAAGACGGGAGGATTTTTAGGGAAGAGGAGGGGAAGCATAAAAGAAAATATAAGAAGCATTAACGAAAATATGGGAGAATAAATACACTCAATGGGCACTGAAAGGAGACAAAAGGATGCGTAAAGAAACACAAAGATTAAGAGATTAGAGAGAGAGAGAGAGAGAGAGAGAGAGAGAGAGAGAGAGAGAGAGAGAGAGAGAGAGAGAGAGAGAGAGAGAGAAGAAGGAAGGAAAGGCTAAGAAGAAGATTAGGAACAGAAGGAAGAGCGGGATTAGAACTAGGATTAAGAGGAATAAAATAGGAAGGGAAAGATTAGCTTTGCCGAGGAGGAGGAGGAGGAGGAGGAGGAGGAGGAGGAATACAAAGGAATACAAAGGAAAGCAAACAGCAACAGTCTTTTTTGTTAGAGAGTAGACTATGACTACAAGACCTAACTCTACATGCTGAAGGATAAGGATAGTAAAGCAAGAAGGCTCCCCCCATCACCAAATCCTCCAGGAAAAAGTGAGAAGAACCACCATGTAACAGGAAAAACTGACATGGAAATTTCATAGGATAGACTGAAAAGGAAAAGCTACATCCCAACTAGTCGATTTTATATCTAGGTCCCTAATTTTAATGCTGGAAGGGTTAACAACAGGACAAGACAAAAAAGAAGGTGATGAAAATGAGGGGGGAAATGTGGAGAAAATGATGGGAAAAGTGACTGAGTAAAATGAAGAAATATTAGCAAAAAATTAAGGAAAATGCGATAAGAAGTGAAATGAGAAATGAGAAAAAATGAGGCAAACATGATGCAAAAAGTGAGTAAATGGAGACAGATGAGGAAAATGAGTTTAAATGCTGAAAGGATTATGAAAAAAAAAGTAAAATGATTCAGATAAAAAGAATGAGGAAAACGATGAAAAAAAAGAATGAGCAAAATGAGTCAGATGAAAAATGAGTATAAATGAGGAAAGAGATGAAAAAGGGAGTCAAATGAGTCAAGTGAAAAGTTGAGTAAGAAATGAAGAAAATGAAAAAAAAATTGAGTAAAAAGTCAGATGAATATTAATGAATAAAAATGGAGGAAAAGATGAAAAAATGAGTAAAATAAGTCAAATGAAAGATGAGTAAAAAATGAGGAAAACGATGAAGAAATGAGTAAAAAGTTGAGTAAAAAATGAGGAAAATGAAAAAAAATGAGTAAAAAGAGTCAGATGAATAAAAGTGAATAAAAATGAGGAAAACGATGAAAAAATAAGTAAAATGAGTCAAAAAAAAAAAAAAAAAAAAAAAAAAAGAGTAATAAGAGCCAGATCAAAAATTGAATAAAAAATGAGGAAAATGATGAAAAAATGAGTAAAATGAATCAGACGAAGAAAAATTAGTTAAAAAAAAAATGCTTAATCCCCTAAACCTGATGAAGTTACGTGTATTTTATTCTTGTTTACCAGCAGACGATTTTACTCAGCTTGGGAAGGATTTATGGCAGTGTAACCCCTCCAGTTAAAAAAAATCTCTCCCTTAAGCTGAATAATGCAAAGAGTTAACAGTTACTCCCAGTCCTTCACTTATGCAACAGGTCAACTCTGGAACTGTCTCCTTCCGTCTGTATTTCCTACTTCCTATGATCTCCAGTCTTTCGAACTCAGTGTGTCCAGGCATCTCGAAATGAACGTATCTTGAATTTGGCTCTCTTTTGTATTGTTTTTTTTTTTCTTGGATGGAACGGTTTGCGGGCTCCTGGCCTTTGGTTCCTTCTTTCTTGCATAAATAAAAAAATAAAAACTAACAGTATGATGCAAAAAGTATGAATGGCGTCGGAGGGTGGGTGGTGGAAGGGGGGTTAAAAATATTGATCCAGTTAAAACAAACACCCTATCAGTGCAAATCTAATCCCAATATCACTAATCCTGACCTGACCTGACCTGACCCGACTCCAGCTGCTTAATCAATTAGGATAGAAGCAATTAAAGGCTTAGGGTCATTTAAGGAAGGTAAAGTTAATTGCAGATAAAACAGGTCAATTACTCACCAGCCGTGATTCTTAATTGTCGTCACTATCATTATCACTTACCTGAAAAGAATGATTAATATATGAGTAGTAATATTTGAATTGTACATCGTTTATATATTTTCATCTTATATATTAGAAGTACATAAATTAGACAAAGTTGATTAGAATTACAAACAGTAGAAATTGTTGAACCCATAAGTTAAAAAAAAATTCTTTCATTTTCACTATAATCCTGTGTGTGTGTGTGTGTGTGTGTGTGTGTGTGTGTGTGTGTGTGTGTGTGTGTAGTCTCTTTCTCATCCTCATATATCCCTTTTCCTTCTTTTTCCACCGTCCATTTATCTTTTTATTTTACAGGCAAAACATTCACTTTCACCCCAGCTCCCATTCTCCTCCTTCCCCTCACCACCCCATCTTTACAGCTCTCTCACTTGCCTTCCCGCCCATCCTACCTTCACACATCATCATCCCTTCACCCTTCACCAGATCTCTACCTTTCTCTCCTTCCTTCTCCTGTTCAAAACCATCTCTTTCCTCTCCATATTTTCACAGCCTTCTCTCTCTCTCTCTCTCTCTCTCCAAATCACACAAACTTCTACTTTTCTTTCCCTTCCCCTACCTATTTCAAAGTCTCCATACCCCATCCCAATTTTTCATAGCCTTTCCCCACCCTCATTCATTCCCCTATCCCCTCCCACTTCCCTTCATTTCCTGCCTTTCTCTCCCTTTCCTTATCTGCACTAAATCCTCTCCCTTATTCTCACAGCTCTATCTCACCTCCCTCTGCCTCCACTCCCTTACATGTCCCAAAGCTTTCCCACCCCCTGCCATCGTCACATAGCCCTCCCTCCTACCCCTCTCTCCTCTCATCCCCTGCCCCTCCCCCTCTCCAATTACCCCTCTCCCCTCCTCCTGTCCTCTTCCCATTAGCCTCCTCCCCTCCTTTTTCCTCTCCTTCTCTCCTCTTACTCCTACCCTTTCTTTCTTCCCCTCTTCCTAACTTATCCTCTCCCCCACCTCTTTCTTTTCCCTCCTCCTATCACCCTGCCTCCCCCCCCCTTTCCTTTGACCCCTCCCCTTCCCTACTGCCCCTTCCACCTCCTCCTCTCCCCTCTCCCCCTCCTCCATCTCCCCTCCCCTTCCCCCCCTCTCCTCCTCTCGTTATCCCGTCTTCTTATGGAAATTAGATCGTCTTTGTCAACGTGTCCCATATTTTGCATTGCCTCGATCTGAGTTTTTTATTCCTTAATTTTTTTCTGTCACTGAGCTGGAGGGATAAGGGATGGGAGGAGGAGGAGGAGGAGGAGGAATTAATAAACTATAATGCTGCTGACATAAGTATGAAAAAAAAATCATAATGAAGAAAGAAATACACAAAGATGACACTGATGATTAGGACAAGGATGATGATGATGATGATGATGACGGTGATGATGATGATGATGACAGACCAATGTGACAACAATGATTACAGACGCTAGTATGATGACAACGAGGAAGAAAATAATGATGATGATGATAATTAGCAAGAAAAAAAAAAAAAAAAAAAAAAGGGAGACGAAAGAAGACAGATTATGAGGAGGGAAGTGTGTATGTAACTGGGCATAGCGGAAGACACAATGAAATGATTTTTGTCTGTCAGGTGCCTTTTCCTTCCCTCTCCCCTCCCTGCCTTCCTCTTCACCCCACTCGAAGCCTCCCCCTCTATCCCTCCCCCTCTCAGGCCTCTCCCTCCCTCCCCCTTGCCTTCTCCATTCCCCCCCCCATCCAGTTCCCCGTCTCTACGTCTCCTCCCCTCCAAGTCTTCCTCTCTGCCTCACCCTTCCAAACCTCCTCCTCCATCTCTCCCCCCTCCAAACGACCTCCTCCATCTCTCCCCTCCTGCAAACCTCCTCCTCCATCTCTCCCCCCTCCAAACCTCCTCCTCCATCTCTCCCCCCCTCCAAACCTCTCTCCCCACCTCTCCCTCTCCCCCCTCCAAGCCTCTCGTTCCCTCCACGTCTTTACCCAATAAGGAAGACATTTTCACTCGCCCACCGCTGTCACCAAGGCCGGATTTTATTTTCTGAAGCGTCCCTCTCTCTCTCTCTCTCTCTCTCTCTCTCTCTCTCTTTCTCTCTCTCTCTCATTCACTCACTTTTATCTCTGCGTATAGATTTATCTACTCTGTTTAATACACGTACTGTACTCGTATAATGTAAAATTCACTTTCAGAGACTTCAATGAGACTACATGAGCCAATCCACTATGAGAGAGAGAGAGAGAGAGAGAGAGAGAGAGAGAGAGAGAGAGAGAGAGAGAGAGAGAGAGAGTTACTGTGGATGAACACATACTAGTTTCACGGTATTTATAAGCAGTTACCAGGATCTCTACCACCAGTCAAAGGCGGTGGCTGAGTCGGTAGAGAGGCGGCCTGCAGTCCCTATAGACCCAGGTTCGAATCCTGGCTGGCATGGGCACAACCTGAGGATATGAATTTCGTTCACGCACACTTTACTGATGTACCATAAGACACGCCAAATGTTGTAAACATACCCCCGCTAATACCAGCACACCAATCCCGCATGAGACAGCTCTAGCATGTATTCAGTACGGACGGTGGGTGTTAGCGCCGAAGTTGTGGCATGTGGAGGTGTAGGGTATGCAAGAGGACTGCTGTGACTCAAAGAACGGGCTGTGAAATATATGCACCGAGTCGGACAAAAAATAAACATAATAAGGTCAGTCACACCAGTCTCGCATTAGTCACACCAATCCAACACCAGCTACAGAGAAACCGCTGACAAAGAATCCAGAAAAAAAATAATTAAACAAAAAATAAAAGTGACTGACAATCTCAATGAACACTCAGGCTTCCGGGACTCACTCTTGGCTGAATAAAATCGTCTGGAATAACTGCGAATTCAATAGCAGTGTTGTGTCCACCTTGGAAGAGTTGATGGCACCGCTGTGACTCACGCTCAGCTGGCTAAAATCGTCTGGCGTTGGCTGGAATAGATACTAGTTACTGGAAAAGGGTATTAAAACTCTCAGGCTTCCGTGTACGATCAGATGAATGAAATGGTCTGAGGAGAGAGAGAAACGCAATAAAAATCAGGCTCCCATGACTCACGCCCAGCTGAATAAAATCGTCTGGCGGTAGTTTGAATATACAGTAATACCAGTGAAAGACGCCACCTAGAGGGAAATAATACCACTCACACCAGGACCAGTCATAAAGAATCCAGTAAGGAATTCAATAAATACGACTAGCTACTTTAATTAATACCAGGCCTCCTATATATATAAAAAAATGGAATACAATACCAGACGCGGCCAAGAAGGAGTTAATACCCATCTTAATACCAGTCACACCAGGACCCGTCACCAAGGAATCCAATAAAAGTGATTGGCATGTTCAATTAAGATCAACGCCTCATGCCATTCTTAAGTTTTTTTTCCCTCAGAGTTTTTTTTTCGTCTCCTGTCTCACCATTTTTTTTTTTTTTGTCACTTTTTTTATTTTTTTCTTATTATTGGATTTTTTGGGTTTTCATTTTACTTCCTTCATGAATTCTTTATATTTTGGATTCTATAATGTCTTGTCTTTTTTTCGTAGCCCAATTTTCCGTATTTCTTTGTGCATATTGTGAACTTTCTCTTTTTTCGGATTTTTGTCATATTTCTTCTTTTTGTTCATTACTCACATCCCTGATTCTTTTCTGCCCTGATTTTTCCTCCCTTTATTCCTAAAATTATATGCTGACTTTTCATATATGTATTTTTTTTAGTTCTTGTTCCTTCTTTCCCTACCTCCTTCTTCTATATTTCAAATCTCTCTCTCTCTCTCTCTCTCTCTCTCTCTCTCAATTTACCGTCGATTATCTCCAGGTGATTAATTTACCAGGCTGTCTGTCCGTCTGTCCCTCCAGCTGTCTCTCTCTCGTGTCCCATGTCTTAATTCTTTCTCAAATTTTTTTCTCTCCCCCTCCCCCTCCAACTCTCTCTCTCTCTCTCTCTCTCTCTCTCTCTCTCTCTCTCTCTCAAATTCCTCCATTTCTCATCTTCTCACCTCTTCTCTTTTAATTTTGTCCTCAGTCAATCCGCTCAGGTGACACTGCCTATATTTTTCACTTACGCACTTTTACCAACACGTGATACGCAGTTTTTTCTTACGCATGTTAAGGTGACGCGTGATAGCCCATTTTTATTATATATACTGTAAAATCTGTTCTCGACAATTCAATTAATTTTCGTGGTGATTTTTTTTCGTTTATTCTCGTGTGCCTTCTGTCCGTTTTTCTTCGTCGTCTTCATCGTCATCATCATTATTATTATCATTATCATCATCATTATCACCAGTCTATTTATTTGGACTATCTATCTAAGTATCTATCCATCTATCTATCTATTTATCTATGTCTGTATAATATCAAACACTCCATCAATTAACATCTGTCTATCCACTTTTCTCAATAACTTTACTATCCTTATCACAAGAAAATCATATAACTATTTAACTTATGTATAAATTCGTTTGACAGATAGACAGACGAATAGATAGAGCGACAGACAGATAGATGTAGATAGAGAGCATGACGGATAGATTTAATAAGACCCTTTTATTCTGCGTCCATTAATTCAGCCTAAGTCCACTAGTCCATCAATCACTTTTTTATGACTTACTTATCCATTTCATCCTTCACCTCTCTCTCTCTCTCTCCTTCACTTTACTGTTCCTACCTTCCTTTACACCTTATCTCTCTTCACGTCACCTCTACCTCTCCTCTTCTCTTTCTCCCTCCCAGTTTCTCTCCCTTTACCGTCCCTTCCATTCCTCTCTCCACCTCTCCTTCTCCTTCATCCTCATCCCTCTACTCTTGCCCATTCCCCTCCTTCCCCATCCAATTCCTAACCCTACCCTTCTCTATTTTATCCTGCCCTACTTTACCAAACCCAACCCATCTCCCTCTTACTTTACCCTACCTTCCCCTCCCCTCCCCACTTCTTCCCTTCCCTCCCTCTCCTCCCCTTCCCTCCCCTCACAACCCTCCCCTACCAGCCTCTGTCCGTCAAAGCCTCTATCCGGATAAACTCAGGGATGCAGGTAGAGCGGCCGTGAAATTATGCCAGGGGTCTGTTGATTGCTGGAAGTGGTGGTGGAAGGGCTGGAGGTGGATTGATGGAGGCGAGGGATTGGTGGAGATTGGTGGTGAAGGGCTGAGAGATTGGTAGTGGAGGGTTGGTGAAGACTGGTGGTGGAAGGTTAGTGGAGATTGGTGTTGGAGGGTTGGTGGATTCTGGTGGTTGGTGGAGAGTTGGTGGAGTTTTGTGGTGGAGTTCAGAGGAGTAAATGATGGAGAATTTGTGGAGTATTGTGGTGTACTGCAGGTGGTGTTTGGTGGAGCTGGTAATAAAGAAGCGGTGGGGTTTTGTAGTGGAGGTGTTCTGGTGGAGTTTGTGGTGGAGGTGCATTAGTGTAATTTTGTGGTGATTGTTTTGGTGAAGGACTGGGGTTAATAAGTTTTTTTTTTTTTTGGGGGGGGGTACTAGAATAATGAAATAATATCTGAAGTTTGAGCCCGT
>NC_137011.1:1339789-1359789 GCF_032717465.1 Coenobita brevimanus | reverse complement strand
GTGATGAGACTGGAGAACACAGATAGAAGGTAAAGGAAGAGGACAAGAGGAGATAAAAGAAGAGGACAGAAGAGTAATAAAGACAAAGGATGAAAGGACAAGAGACAGAAATGAGACGGTGAGGCAAGGTAAATAAAATAAGATAACGGAAAAGAAGGAGAGGAGAGGTGAGAAATGACGAGACGAGGGCAAGAAAAGGGAAGGGAAAAGAGAAAGGGGACAGGGGCGGAAGACAGTAATTAAATAAGGTGGATAAAGGAGAAAATAAATAAGGTAAGGAAGGAAGGAGAGTGGACAAAAGAGGAAGAAAGGAGAACGTTAATAAATAATAATGTGCTAATTATCGGATATTTATCAGTTTGATTTAATTACTGGTCTGAATCAAGGAATAATTTATGTACACTCTAATTTCCTGCTTCCCTTAAGAACGATAGTGAGGGGAGGGGGAGGGGGAGAGAGAAGGAGGGAGGGAGGAAGGGGAAAAGGGAAGGGAAGGGGAGGAAGACCTAAGGATGAAAGATGGAGGGAAGGGAACCATTAAAAAGAGACAGAGAGGAGGGGGAGGGGGAGGGGGAAGGGGGAGGGAGGGAGGGAAGGAGGAAAGGGAAAAGAGAAAGGAAGGGAAGGGTAGGGAGATCAAAGTATGAAAGAAGGAGGGAGGGGAATCATCAGAAAGAGACAGAGGGGAGGGGAAAGGGGAGAGAAGGAAGGGGAGGGAGACCAAGAGATGAAAGAAGGAGGGAAGGAGGGAGGGGAGCCATCAGAAAGAGACAGAGGGGAGGGGGAACATAGAAGAAGTGGGCATAAGGGAGGGAGAAGGAAGGGGGAAAGAATAGAAAGAAGGAAAGGGGATAACAGAAAAGGGGGAGGGGAGAGGAGGGGCGCATAGGAAAGGGGACGGGGAGGGGAGAAATCACAGGAAAGGGAACCAGAGATGGGGAGAAGGAGGGCGACCATACAGAGAGAGAGAGAGAGAGAGAGAGAGAGAGAGAGAGAGAGAGAGAGAGATCATAGAGGAGTGAGGGGTGACAGTAAATATCCCGAGACAAACAACTCATTCCACTAAGCCGAGCACTATGTTCATAATTTCTCCTTATTTTGTTGTTTTGCTCTTCCCGTTTCTCCATTCAGACCACCGGGAAATCGGGCTCACGTCCAGTACAGCGTGGAACAACAACAACAACAACAACAACAACAACGACGACGACAACAACAACAACCCAACACTGAAATCATGAGAAACGGTGATGGTAGTGATAATGATGATGATGGTGATAATGATGCCATATAACCACAGCACATTGCCTTAACCATTTCCCACAGCACACAGTCATTAAATTCTTCGGTCTTGTTCTGCCCTGTTACATAATCTCAAAGGGCGCATACCTCCACCAACGTCAAAATGATTTACGATTTATTTCCACACCCGGGTCCAGATCCACCTCAAAATCTAAGCAACTCTTCCTTGACCCACTGTCCATCTATGCACAAAATGTCACTGAAATCCGCTCACAATTTTTCTAGATATCTTGCTGACAGACAGACAAATAGACACGGGCGAAGACAATACCTCCCTCAAAGTTCGCTGTCGGGGGTAACAAGACAAAAACCCGACAAGAAATAAACCCTAGAAATAAAACCAAGACGGTGCCAAGAAAAAGGAAAAAGAAAAAGAAAATGTCAGTCCGCCACCTTTCCCTCAAGCGGGTTTAACTTTTTCTGGTTTTACTTTTTGTGGTCATTATGTGAGGCGGCGAGAGGACAGGGGCAAGGAATGTGTGTGAGGGAGCCTGTCCAGATGTGAGCTAGCTTTATTTTCACATTCTTGGGTGGCGCTGGGAGGGAGGGGGGTGGTGGTGTTTCTTTGTTTCTGGATGTCTGTGGATTTTGAGGGTTTTTGCTTCTCTCTCTCTCTCTTTCTCTCTCTCTCACTAAAGCAAAATGAGAGAGAGAGAGAGAGAGAGACAGAGAGAGAGAGAGAGAGGACCCACCTAGTCGAGGTAATTAATTCAATCAGACAGCCTTAATCTCCCCCATCCTAATTCCTGTTCGGTGTAGTCCGCCCTATCACTCCATCTACACCCTCCCTCCCTCTCTCTCTCTCTCTCTCTCTCTCTCTCTCTCTATCTATCTATCTATCACTCTCTCTCACTATTAGCACACTCAAACTACTCATCATCTTTAACAGATGTATCTTACGGTTATTAATATTTCCAGACTCCCCCCTTTTCATCTATTATTCTCTCTCTCTCTCTCTCTCTCTCTCTCTCTCGCTCTCTCTCTCTCTCCACCACACTTAACCACACCACAGCCAACATTACAGCAACTAACGCAATCACACTCTCAACTCTCTCTCTCCCACGCAATCCATTAACCTAACTTTCACCATACCTAGAAGCAAAGTCTCCCCTCCCTGACGCATCAAAAAAAAAAAAAAAAAAAAAAAAGACAATCATCTATGGCCCGAAATACATACCAAGCCTCTCGCAGTTTAGAAATATTAGCCATTAATATTATAGCTGTACATCTTTCCAATAGCGCTTCTTCGTGACTAGCATGATATTGGTATTAACGCATTGCTGGAACTCAAAATTAAAGATGGAGAGAAGGGAATTTTACGTCAAGTTAGAGTAAAATGAGTATAGTTGAGAAAGGGTTAGTGAGAAGCAAAAGTGATGAAATATTTAGCAAACTTAATGTCCATAATTGGAAGTGTATATCAAATTACACATAAGGCAAAGAAAAAAGAAAACAAACCATACACACAAACAACTAGAATGGCACTCAGTAGAGCGCATACCTCCGCCAAGGCCCGACATGCAGTTCCTTTTAATTCAGTCAAGTCCTGTTTGTTATTGTACGGCAGCTGGAGAAAGACTACGCCCCTATAAAGGCACATTTAAATCCGCTAGATCCGGGAATTTTATATGGATCCGGGCCAAACTGTACACATTCGTAGATACCAACATCCTAAATATGCCTGATTTTTTTTTTTCATTAAGATCCATGCAATATATACTGAAAATTTACGAAAATGTCGAAAAAAGCCCTATCTCGCAATGTTAGTGAAAAAAAAAAAAAATCCTGGATCCTGCACCTTTACCCAGATCCGCACCAAAATTTAATGGAGGCTATTCTGAGCCAAGGCCCATTCTTCTACCTAGTTTCGTGGAAATCCGCCTGGTAGTTTTTGTGTAATCTTGCTCACAAACCAACAAACCAACGGACAGGGGTGAAAACATAACCTCTCTGGCGGTGGTAATAATGCACTAAAAAGTCAAGAGAAGAAAACAAAGCATAAACAGAAAAGATAAAGCAAGAAAAATGTAATAAAAATCAAACTGGTTAATAAAATGTCATAAAAAAATATCAGGGAAAATATCTAGTGGACTCTTAACAGGTTTTCATGAACGTTTAATTTAACCTGCCACAAAATTTATTACCCATTATACAAGAAATATTTACATGATAACAGAAAGGACGCTAACAGGCCCGCCACCGCCACTATCACTGCCGCCACCACACCACATCACCACTACCACCACCACACCAGACCTTCAGCACCTCCACTACCACCACACCACACCATCAGTACCTCCACTACCACCACCACACCACCAGTACCTCCTCTACCACCACCACCACACCATACCACCAATAAGCTACCTCTATTACCAACACAACACCACACCACAAGTACCTCAACTACCACCACCACACCACACCACCACCACAAGTACCTCAACTGCCACCACCACACCACACCACATCATCACTAAAACCACCAAACCACACCACCAACATCCCCACTACCACACCATACCACCAGCACCACCAGCATCTCCACCACCACCATACCACACCATCATCACCTCCAGTTCCACCAATACCACCAACAGCCACCATCATCATTAACCAACCAACCACCACCACCATCACCACCACCCAACCACCACCACACCACACCACACCGCACCACACCACGATAAAATATGTCACTGAAATGCGGGCCGAACCTCAGCATATTTCACTGTATTAATATTTGATTAAACAATATTGTTATTAAAAACTATGGGCAAAACCAATGGATTAATGCGAGAGAATTAACGCTGCTATAAATATGGAAAGCATATCTATATTACATGCATAGGTTATTGATGGGGTTAGAATGGTGCCCCCTCCCCCTCTCTCTCTCTCTCATTAACATCCACACGCTGCATCCCACTCATATCATCTTTCATCATCTATAGTACACGCTCTCTCTCTCTCTCTCTCTCTCTCTCTCTCTCTCTCTCTCTTTCTCTAGCTGCAACCAGACGATTTTATTTACCTAAGTGAGTCATGAGATAATAATAATAATAATAATAATAATAATAATAATAAATAAGCTTTGTTATTATTACTATTATTATTATTATCATTATCATTACTACCATTATTATTATCATTATTATTATTATCCTGAAGGGGGTATCACACGGTACCTCGTATCAGGAACGGCTGAGGAAGATTTAAGTAGAACAAAACCTGGACGCTATCACACACGTTCCTCGTATCCTCGGCAAAGGACATGCTTCTCACACTGTTGCCAGAGCCCCGTCTCGCGACTGTGGAAAGTGATCGCTGTCCATAAGGGCGAATTCAGCTGCCCTAGTCCAGGAAATTTGTGATGAACCCATTGTAGTCTACTGATTAAGCAGTACGTTGTTGTTGTTGTGATGTTTTCAGGTGGCGACTGGTGGCAGTACGTCTGGGTGTAGTGGAGTCCTCAGTTGTAAACACGTGTTTATTTTATCGACATCACAGTTTCCTCGGTATAGGAAATATTAACTCTTTATAAGGGTTTCAAAACGTTTGATATTTATTCTAAAATATTAATAAGTATTCAATGTTAGGCTAAATGGTCAATGCTGTAGTACGATATATTCTCTGTCGAGTCGCCTGGGTTTTGGTCACACTGTTTTGCCCGTCGTATCCTCGGCAGGAATCCATGCAGATGAATTCCAAATGCCCGTGGTATCGTCGGCAGTTTTACCACGTTACCGTTCCGATTTATCCTCGGCAAACCTCGTATGAAGTGCCGTGTGATAGCCCCTTAAGGGAACGATCTGTCTAGCCTATGCCTAAAGTCGGAAGCATAAAAATAAGCACGGGGAGAGAGATTTTATGTGGAGGTGGAATTGTGACGGCAGAGAGAAATGGGGTGATGGGGAGATTAAGAGATGGAGTAATGGGGAGCCGAGGTTGCGAGATGGGGTGATAAAGGGAGAGATGGGGTGATGTGGCGGGGATGGAGTGGAGGACAGAGAGAGAGAGAGAGAGAGAGAGAGAGGATGAGGATGGTATTAGAGATGGAGAAAGAAGGATGAAAGAAAGATAAAGGAGGGAGTAGGGGGTGGGGAGGGAGAAAAAAAGATGGAAGAGGGAAAGAGAAATAGGGGTAGGGAGAGGGAAGCAAGGGAGGAGGGATGATGAGGGTGGTGTGAGAGAAGGTGAAGGGAGGGAGGGAGGGAGAGGGGGTAGGGAGATGGAAGAGAAAGAAGGAGGGAGTAGGGGGTGGGAAGGGAGACAAAGAGAAGGAGGAGAGAAAGAGAGGTAGGGAGAGGGAAGCAAGGGAGGAGGGATGATGAGGATGCTGTGAGAGAAGGTAAAGGGAGGGAGGGAGGGGAGGGAGAGAGGGTAGGGAGATGGAGGAGAGATCAGGACCTACCTAAGACACTTGATAATTAACCTGTCCATTACCTGGCCACTGGTCCTACACTAAAGGCTGGAGGGAGAGGGAGAACCAGGGAGAAGGAGAGAGGGGGAAGGAGGAGGAGAAATGAGGGAGGGTTGAGGCACAGGGAGAGGGTAGAAGGGAGAGAGAGAGAGAGAGAGAGAGAGAGAGAGAGAGAGAGAGAGAGAGAGAGAGAGAGAGACGGGAGAGGAAAAGGCGGATGAGGAAGGAGTACAAATGAATCCAAAGAAGTGACGTACAGAGGAATGCACTTACCAACACACACTGATCCTCTCAAGCCTGTTTATCATAACTAAGAGAGAGAGAGAGAGAGAGAGAGAGAGAGAGAGAGAGAGAGAGTAATTCCAGCATATCCGCATACCGACGTCCCCTCAGTCAGCATCCCACACTCATTGAAGGTTAGTGTTAAGTTTGGGAATATATTTGGTAATCAGCAAATAGGGATCTGCTAAGGACTCGTCTGGCAGTACTTTGAGTGTTTTGGGGAAGGCTGGGTATGCTGGTGTGGGCGTGAGTGTGGCAGGGGGAGCACAGTTTCGCTACTCCCGCCCTCACCTCTCTCTCTCTCTCACACACACACACACACACACACACACACACACACACACACACACAAGGAAGGGGTCATCGTGTATGCACCCTGAAAAGCACAAGGTGTAGAAATGGAGAAACAGAGGTGAGGGTCGTTATGGGTGAGGAGGGGAGAAGAGGGGAGAGACGGAAGGGAGATAACGGGGAAAGAGGGGAGATAGGAGATGAGAAGTGGGGACAGAGGAGATGGGAGAAAAGGGGGAGATAGGAGGACGAGAGGCGGGGGAGAGTGGAGAGATACAGGGGATGGAAGAAAAGTTAGGAGGAGCGATGAAGAGAAAGGGGAGACAGGAGGAAGAAAGAAGGGAATTAGGAGAGAGGAGGGAGATGGGAGAAGGAAAGGTGAGAGAGGAGAAAAAGGAGGGAGAGAGGAGAAGGAAAGGGGAGAGAGAGGAGAGAAGAGGGATAGGAGGGAGAGAAGGAAAAGTTGACATACATAAGAAAAGAGAACCACAACTTACTGATCCCTTAGTGTCCTTTAGATACAGATAAGAATATAAGAAGCAAGTAACTCCACTGTATGCAACTAATACGGACAGAAATAGCAGACTCTCCAGACGATGCAGGCAGGAAAAAATGAGAAGGACCACCACCAAACAGACGCAGAAATGTCTAAGTCCAGGGTTGCAAGAAAATATACTCAGGATTATTTGCAAGTGAATGTAATGCGATAACATATGGAGTAACATGAAGTAATATGAAAAGAGAATGAAGTCAAAAGTACGTGTATTACAATATTGGAAAAAGGGATGAGAAATGGTGTAAAATTCATGAGAGAGAGAGATAGAGAGAGAGAGAGAGAGAGAGAGAGAGAAGTGATAGCGAGCAGAGGGCAGAGGGAGAAAGTGTAAACATGCACAGAAGGTGAGACAATACGGGATGGGAATGCAAATTACAAATGAAAAAGAGAAAAAAATGTTGGTCCAAATGAAAGCGAGAGAGAGAGAGAGAGAGAGAGAGAGAGAGAGAGAGAGAGAGAGAGAGAGAGAGAGAGAGAGAGAGAGAGAGAGAGAGAGAGAGAGAGAGAACCAGGAACACCAAACATAGACACAGGGGGAAATGAAGGGGCCCGGTGCAAGAATCAACCATTTAAGTCGCAAAATGAACAAGGGAAAGAAATTAAATCTATGCAAACGTGGACTGCAACAGAGAGGGGAGAACAAGGCGCAGGCATGCAAAAGTCCCCCCTTCCTCATCTTTCCATTATTTTATTTCACGGCATTTTTCCCTCCGGGCTAAAACTCTAAAACGTGTGTCTGCATCATGAAATAAAAACGGCGCGACCTGCATATGCCAGAGAAATGTTTTGCTGTAAAAAGGTGAGAGTGTAAACGCTCATATTAGGATACGGTTAAATGTGTGAAAATTCTTAGGAGTGAAAAAAAAATGAATATAAAAAAGATATTGAATTCAGTGCTAAAGAAATGCTTATATAAATGTGAATGGGTATCAAGGCCTTGCTAATGAAACTCGCGTGAGCCACTTTTGAGTTTGATCTATCACTATTGGTTCATTTTTTCAGGTACTTCTAAATTGAGGAAAACAGACTTACGTTAGCTAGAACAAGAAGAAAAGGCCTCTTGGATTGATGGCACTGAGGTCTTTTCCAGCTGACGTAAGAAAAATGAAAAAGATGTTAATAAAGATCACTAAACCTGCTAAATGCTAACCCAGAACACGTAACTTTTTTTTTAACTGTCAAAATGTGAGGAGGTATGAGGTTCAAATTAATCCACTCCTATATATGTTTAAAGTTTTTCCTTAAGAATGTGACGGAATATTAAGTTCTGATTATTACACTGCCAAATGTTCAAGAAGTGTTCCTATAAATACTTAAGGAGATACAAAGTTCATGAGTGTTATTACAAAAAGTGATAAGGAACACCTGGCAGGATGGAAACAAAACTGACGAGGAAATTTTATAGGAAAGTGCGAATGGAGAAAAGAGAAAATGGTCTGGTGTTGGGAAGACTAAAATAAAAGAGTGAAGAAAGTACTGCCACTCTTAACCTCCCACTCTCCACACCAGCCACATCAATTCGTCTGTGTAAAGAAAGTACTGCCACTCTTAACCTCCCACTCTCCACACCAGCCACATCAATTCGTCTGTGTAAGCGGAATTAAATAACAGAATTGACTCGGCTATGAGAGGGTTCAAAGACATAAGAAATAATGAGGGACTGAAAAAAAAAAAAAAAATGGTGCTTATCTTTTCCCTGACCCCACTTTCCGTGTGGGGTACTCAGACACCAAAAAAAGAAAGAGAGAAAAAAAGAGGACAGAATCTATAAAGCGTCCTGAACCAACCTGTGTTTTAAGATTATTTATAGTTTCATCTTCACTTATACACACAATCATACACTTCCCTGCCAAAGTACAGTGAATATTTACCCTTTACAGTGAATATTTACAGTGAATATTTACCCTTTACAGTGAATAATTACAATGAAATTTACCCTTTACAGTGAATAATTACAAAGAATATTTACCCTTTACAGCGAACATTTACGGTGAATATATACCCTTTACAGTGAATATTTACCCTTTACAGTGAATATTTATCTTTTACTGTGAATATTTACACTGAATATTTACATCTTACACTGAATATTTACCTTTTACAGTGAATATTTACAATGAATATTTACCCTTTACAGTGAATATTTACCCATTACAGTGAATATTTAGTAAATATTTACCCTTGACAGTGAATATTTGCAGTGAATATTTACCCTCTACAGTGAATATTTACGGTGAATATTTACTCTATCGCTACAGTGATTTGATAGATGAATTATACAGTACTTTGCAAGAGGGGGAAAATAATTCCTTACTCTTGAACAAACATTATTTCCCCTTAATATACAGTAAGTTAGCCTGAAGTCTGATTAATGAAATAAAAAGTAGGATATTGATAACTAAAGACCTATCTATCTATCTATCTACCTATCTAAAGACCTAAAGCGGAAAATAAGTCTAGAATTACTCCTAAACTTAACTGCAATGGAATCTTACCTTAAAAACTTGCTAACTTGTTCTATTAACACTTTACTATACTCCTTTTACTCTAACCTGGCATAAAATTGACACCGCTCCATCTTCAGTGCTGAAGTATAACAAGAGACTGACACTAAAACATGCTACTAATCACGAAGAAGTGCTATGGAAGGGATGTAGAGATGTTGCGAAATAAGCTGCGACGGGACGAAAATCTGGGCCAAGTTAAGATGAAAGAGGTATAGATATTAAGGTGAAAAATACGCATAAGCCAAATAATTCCCGATAAAGACTAAACGATAATGAAAATTCTTTAACGTAGATGCTGTGTAGGATTCTTTATAACAGTAGCTTCAGACGTCTCCTTGTACTTCCTCAGTAACGACCCCTTATCATACTATTCACCGCCCTCCCCCATACCGACCCTACCTTAATCCCTCCGCTATGGTCCAGATCACTCACTCTCACGCTATACCTGTGTGTGTGTGTGTAAGAGAGAGAGAGAGAGAGAGAGAGAGAGAGAGAGAGACCCAACACGAAGCAAGGCATACAATAACCACACATAAAATAAATGATAAAAAAATGTAATAACAAAGATAAAAGAATATCCCATGCATTTAGAAAGAGCATGAATGAATGAATAACAGTAAAAGTTCTGGCTGGCTGATGAAAAGAAAATGAAAAAAGAGAGAGAAAACACCTGAATATTCTACCATCGAACAAGAATATAAAGAAAACATAGAAAAAAAAAACACAGAGGATATGAAAAGAAATCTAAATAAACTTGAAGGTAAAAGAAGATGGTGAAGAACAGTGTGGAATGTAAGATGAACAGAATACAAAATAGGATGAACAAAGCACAAAGTATGATAACACACACACACACACACACACACACACACTCTCAAACACGCATATCGACGAATCCTGAGGGCAAATAAGGTGTTGATGTTTTAGCAGTGTGTGCGTGTGTGTGTGTGTGTGTGTGTGTGTGTGTGTGTGTGTGTGTGTGTGTGTGTGTGTGTGTGTGTGTGTGTGTGTGTGTGTGTGTGTGTGTGTGTGTGTGTGTGTGTGTGTGTGTGTGTGTGTGTGTGTGTGTGTGTGTGTGTGTGTGTGTGTGTGTGTGTTTTAGCGTCCATTAGCGAGACACGGCCATTGTGGTGGTGTGGTGGGTGAGATGGGTTTACAGGATTTACCCCTTCAAGGTCATTTTATATTGTTGTTTGGAGGCTTCACCCCCTGACTGGAGGTGGAGAGGGACGCCTTCGTGTGGTGGCACTGATATGAGCTACTCCAGTGCCCCAGTGTCCTCCCTATTCCCCAAAGGGACGAATGTGGACAACAGGAGGAGGGCAACTTCAGCCTGCAGTCCACTGGGTTCACATTCTGATGAGCCTAAGGTTTCAACTACTCACTGCTGTTACTATTGCTATTACTACTACTACTACTACTACTACTATCCTCTGATTATTACTATTTCTCTTGACTGAACAAAATCATCCAGTCCTACCCTACATAAAATTCCTATACCTTTTTTTACTCTAACTTGACATAAAATTGGCATATCTATCTTTAACCCCGACCTGTAGCAGAGGTGAACACTAGACAACGCTGCTAGTCACAAAGAAGTGCTATGGAGAGGATGGCAAGCCGCAGCATTGCCTTCTTCTGCCTCTGAGCTACGTGAAATAAGCTGCAAAAGGACGAAAATCCGGGCCAAGTTAAGGTGAAAGAACTACAGGTAATCCAGTTGCAGAAAAGGATTACTAGGGGGATTTCTTGAAGCCTCTGACTGCTAGGATTTCTCTCAGGTGAAGAAAATCGTCTGGTGTGTTAGCCTGAAATCACACCAACTGCAGAAATGGGTACCTGGAATTGGTTTACTGTTTTAGGTACTATTTTCATCGAGGTTTTGTCTATTGTTATTATTATTACTATTATTATTATTAGTTATTATTATTATTATTATTATTGAGGGTGGTCTTGGTGGTGTTGGAGATGATGATGATGATGATGATGATGATGATGATGATGATGATGATGATGGTGGTGGTGGTGGTGGTGATGGTAATACTGATGATGATGATGATGATAGTGGTATTTTAGCGTCCATTAGCAAGAGATAGGGCCAGTTTGGTGTGGTGGGTTATAGGTTATCAAGGTCATTCTTTATTGCTGCTGGGGGTAAGTTTTTTTATGGGTTGTATCTGCATTATGTTTACGTGGCTTGTTTATTAAGAACGCCACACACACACACACACACACACACACACACACACACACACTAGGGAGACACTGGGCAGGAGGACAGGCATGTGAGATTTAGGAAGGATGTGTGTTTAAGAGTCACCCACGCATTTCCTCCACCCTGGCATACCTCTCACTACCTCTTGCACCATCATCACTTCCTGAATCATCCTAGCATCTCCATCATTTCCTCCACCACTCTCGCCACCTTTTACCACCACAATCATCTCCAACACTTCTCTCACTCATTACCATTATAGCTACCACAACCACAACAATCACCACACTCCTACCACCATCACCAAACCCAACACATCACCATCACAACAAATATCACCAATCACTACTATCCCGTGTGTTTTCTCCTGTCCCACCAACCACTACCACCATCACCACAAACACTACCAAAATCAGCAACCGCCACCACCACCACAACTACCAGAATCATCAATCACCACCACCACCACCATCACCACCAACACTATCAACATCGTCATCAACCAACACCACCACCACCACCAGAATCATCAATCACCACCACCACCACCACAAACCATCATCACCAACCACCACCACCACCATAATCATCATCACCACCACACCTCAGCTCCCAACCACGACCACAGCCATCCTATCACCAACCACAACATTACCACCACTACAGCTATCACCACACCACTGCCACAGCCAACACCAGCCACCATCACACCATTATCCCGCGCTTGTTATCGTTAATACCAGGTGGTGTGGCATTCCAGGGAGGCAGGCAGTGTGGGGATCAATACGGGTGTTGGTATTGCTTGGCCTGGTGTTCTATCGTTATTAATACCAGCCTAATACCACCCTCAGTGCTCCTTTCAATACCACCTCCCATAAGCACTGATGCATGAACACACGCTGATAGACAGACGGAATGAAGACTGATAGATACAAGAACACACTGATAGACAGCCACACACACACACACACACACACACACACACACACACACACACACACACACACACACACACACACACACACACACACACACACACACACACACACTGGGCCATACTCTCATCACAACAAATCAAACACTATCATACAAATTACACATAAAGACATACATACAATCATAAAAAGACATACATCATACATACACACATACATAATTATACAAACACAAAAGGTGAAGTCAAGGAATGCTGAGAGAGAGAGCAGGAAATTAGGGAACGAAAGTGGAAGCAAAAAGAATATGGAAAATGAAAAAAAATGACAACTGCGAGGGAAAAAGGTGATAATTATGGTGGTGGTGATTGCAGAGGAGGAGGAGGAGGAGGAGGAGGACGGACAGAAAGGAAAGAAGGGGAGGAGAAGAGGATAGAAAAAGACAAGAGAGGAGGAGGAGGGGCTGAAAGGGGAGAAGCGTGAGGAGAGAAGAGACTAAAGAGGGAGGAGGAGGAGGAGGAGGATAAAAAAGGAAGATAGAGTGGAAGATAAGAGGAGAGAGAGAGAGATAAAAGACAAAGAAGAAACAGGAAATTATGATTAATGCAGGAGAGGCGTGAGAGGAGGGAAGAAACCGGGAGGAGAAAGGAGGAGGAGGGAGAGAGAGACGGAGGGAGGAGGAGGAAAAAAGAGAGAGCGAGAGGAAAGGTAAGAAAGATGAAGAGAAAGAGGGGCTGGGAAAAGGAGAGAGAGAGAGAGAGAGAGAGAGAGAGAGAGAGAGACAAGGAAAATAAAGAAACTGATAAAGGACGAAGGGAGGAAATGAACAAGGGAGGAAGGAAAATAAAGGGTGAAAAGGAAGGGAGGGAATGAAAGGGAGCAAAATAAGAGTAAAGAAAAAAAAGGGATGTGGACAGAAAAGGAAAAGGGAGAAAGAAGAAATGGAAGAAGAAAGGAGAGAAAAAGTTAATGAAAAAAGGGAAGGCTGGAAAAAGAGACGAATAGAGAGAGAAAAAATTAAGAGAGAAGAGGAAAGGAAGGAGAAGAAAAGAGAAGAATGGGAAAGACGAAGAAAAATGAGAAGATGGATGAGAAAAGAAGAAAAGAATAAAACTGCAAAGGTTCTGAGAAAACAGAGGATGAAAGAAGAGGCAGAGAAGTATGAGCAAGATGGAAATAAGTCTCTCTCACTCACTCACTCACTCTCTCTCTCTCTCTCTCTCGCTCTCTCTCTTGCCCAATACCTTTTCCTTCCCAAACGCAACCAGTGTCCACGTATTTCCTAGTCTCTCTTTTATCCCTCCTATTTTTCCATTCATTTCCTGTCTTTTATTCAGACTTTCTCCTTGTTATCTATTGCATGTCACTCACACCTGTTGAGAGAGAGAGAGAGAGAGAGAGAGAGAGAGAGAGAGAGAGATGGGGGGGGGGGTCGAGAAAGAACAAGCATCCTAAATCTCAACAGGTCCAGTACAGTAGATGGTCGTGTCAAAAACACAACTTTCAAAAATAGTATGCCCATCTCTTCCCTCTTTCCTCCTTCCCTCCCTCTTGTCTCCCTCCCCCTCTCTTTCCTCCATCCTTTCCTCCTTTTCCTCTCTCCCTCTTACTCTTTTCTCAATCTCTCCTTTTTTTTTCTTCAACTTTACCTTGGTCTAAAATTAACATCCCTTCTTCTTACAAGCTGATTTCTATTATTATTATTATTATTATTATTATTATTATTATTATTATTATTATTATTATTATTACTATTATCATTATTATTATTATTATCATTTTTCTTTTAACCCAAATCTGTTTAGGTGTGGCAAGTGATGTGTGGGTGTTGACTCGTGTGTGTAATGGAGGTACAAGGGAAGCCTCTGCTCTGGACGCGGGCACTACACTGTATAATCAAGCACTCGCACTGTCCAACCCCCCTCACACACACCCCCATCCCTGTCCAGTAACATCACACATACTGCTGACAGGGAGATTCTGAGGCCACACCATGATATACAGAGAGAGAGAGAGAGAGAGAGGGAGGAACCACAGGAGTGAAAGTTATGGTGTACTGTGTGAGTATATCAATCTATCTATCTATTTATCTATCAAGAGGGGGGGTGGAGGGAAGGGGGAGGGACGGAAGTGGGAGCGTAAGTTAAAAAAAAAGGTGCTCGGGGAAGGAAAAATATCAAGAAAAAGGTGTAGGTTGAAGGAGGCTGAAAAATGAGTGCAAAGTTTGTATGAAAAGTGTGGCAAGGAGAAAACACACTACCACCACTATACTCCCCCCCCCTCTCTCTCTCTCTCTCTCTCTCTCTCTCAAGGAGCCAATCATCCCCAGTCTCAGTCATTATCTGGTGAGGAGTGCAACTGATTAATTACCAAGGCACCTTATCAGTGTCAATAACCTCACAGCTTCCAATATAAGCCACATAGGTAGGAGAGGAGAGGAGAGGAGAGGAGAGGAGAGGAGAGGAGAGGAGAGGAGAGGAGAGGGGAGGGGAGTAGGGGAGAGGAGAGGAGAGGAGAGGAGAGGGGAGGGGAGGAGAGAAGGGAAGAGAAGAGGATGGGATTAATTACTGAATCATAACCTCGTCAGATCATTAGTGTCAATAACCTTAACGCCACCAACACCACCCACACTGACATGATGTGTGACAGGGTGGGGAGAGGAGAAAAGGAGGGGTGCGGGAGGAAAAGAGGGGAGAGAGGGATGAAAGGAGAAGGGGTAGGGAGGGGGTAAAAGGTGGAGAAAGAGGAGAGGGGAGGGAGAGAGGAGAAGGTTGAGAAAGATGAGAGAAAAGTCGGGAAAGAAGGGATATGTAAGATGGAAGTGAGAGAAATGTTTTGTAAGAAAGAGGAGAGGGGGGGAGGGGAGGGGAGGGGAGGAAAGAAATGAAGGGAGGAATGGAAGGAAAGGAGGGGAGGAGAGGAGGGAAGAGAAGTGAATGGCGAAGAGATAGGTTGGAAGATAGGATAGAAGGCGGGAGAAAGGAAGAAGAGTGGAGACGAAAGGGAAAAATGGAAGGAAAGAAGGAAGGAAGGAAGAAGAAGAAAAACGGCTGAGGACAGGGTGAGAAAATGAAGAGAAGTATGATACAGATTAAAACACACACACACACACACACACACACACACACACACACACACAAGCGGTAAAAAAAATCGCATATACAAGCTTGTGGATTATGTAAGCATTATCCATGGGAAAAAATATATGCGTAAAAAAAACAAACTAATGATAAAAAAAAAACTCTGACAAATGCCGGAGAAAAGGTTGAAAGTGTTAATGGAAAGGAGGGGGGGACCGTGTGTGTGTGTGTGTGTGTGTGTGTGTGTGTGTGTGTGTGTGTGTGTGTGTGTGTGTGTGTGTGTGTGTGTGTGTGTGTGTGTGTGTGTGTGTGTGTGTGTGTGTGTGTGTGTGTGTGTGTGTGTGTGTGTGTGTGTGTGTGTGTGTGTGTGTGTGTGTGTGTGAAGGTAATGATACGACAGGATAGCAGACCGGGCTGGAATGTGATAAAAGGTGAAATGGGAAGAGGTTAGAGTAAGGAATAGGGAGGAGGAGGAGGAGGATAGAGGTTGAGGAGGAGGTGGAAAGGGCAAAAAGGGAAGACAGATGTGGGGAAGGGAAGGGAAGAGAGGACAGAATTACCTAAGGGAAGGGAGAGTTAGGTAAGGGAAGGGTGAAGGTGTTAATGGGTTGGGAGGCAGAAGTTGGGTAAGGTGAGATTAATGGAGCAGGGAGAGGGGAGGGAGGGGAAAGGGAGGAGGTGATGGGTGGGTAAGGGAGGAAGGGAGGGAGAGGGGAGGGAGAGAATGGGAGAGATGAGAGGAACAGATGAAGGTATTGGAAGAGAGGGAGCAAGAGGGGAGAGGAAAGGGGTACGGGGAGAATAGAGGGTAAGGGAGGGGAGGGGAGGTTAGAAGTGAGAGGATGACTGGTGACAAGGGAGAGGAAAAGGATGAGAGAAGAACAGAAGGTAATGGAGCGGAGGGGAAGAGGAAAGGAGAAGAAAGGGAGAGGGTTTGGAGGAGAGGGAGGGGAGGAGAAGAAGGAAAGAAAGAGGAGGAAGAGGTAAAGGAACTGAGGCGTGTGTAGTGGAAGATGCACAGGTGAAGGGAGTGGTTGTGAGGGGGTGAGACGGGAGAGAAAGGATTATGTGGAGTGGAATCTGAGAAATATTGACAGAGCTGACAGGGACGGATGAATAACCTGTTGCATGTGGAGGAGGAGGAGGAGGAGGAGATGGAGGAGGAGGAAGAGGAGGAGGAGGAGATGGAGGACGAGGAAGAGGAGGAGGAGGAGAAGGAGTATGGGCGTTCGTAATTATAACTTGAATGTAAAATCGTCAATGTCGTCCTGAGTGAGATTTCTAAGTGCATCGAAAAAGTGATTGTTTTCGTGGGACTGTTCTTAGGGAGGGATTTAAGGGCCCACTGGATGAGAGGAAGGATTTGTGAATTAAGAGGGGGGGATTTTGGGGATTAATATTTTCTCTGGACGGCTGATTAATTTCCTCACAAATATCGTCCACCAGTCTTCCACCACCAGACGATTTTATTCAGGTAGGATTTTTTTTTTTTTTTTAACGAAGAGGGTTAGATCGACCTTCCATTAACCCGTCATTGGAGTGAAGGATTTAATGGAGGGATTTTCATGTTTACTGACTGAGTGGGGGATTAAGGAATATAGGGAGGGAATTAGGGGATTATTTTCACCGGTGACTGATTAAGGAGGCTCGGGGTTGAGAATTTAAAGCACTGTTTCTTTAGGTATTTAATCTTCCCTTTAGGTATTTAATTTTCGCTTTAGGTATTTGGTTTTCGTTTTAGGTATTTAATTTTCGTTTTAGGTATTTAATTTTCGTTTTAGGGATTTAATTTTCGTTTTAGGGATTTAATTTTTGTTTTAGGTATATAATTTTCGTTTTAGGGATTTAATTTTCGTTTTAGGCATTTAATTTTCGTGTCAGGTATTTAATCTTCTCTTTGGGTACTTAATCTTGTCTCACTTTATCTCACCGTGTATCCTTGCTAAGCCATTCCATTTAACTGATCCCTGAACTGCTTTACGCGAAACAAGTCTGCCTCTCATCACCGCCCGTTCTGTCAATCCGTCTCACTTTCTCTCTCACTTCTGTCAGCTTGCTATCCCTTTCTATCAAGCTTCGATCCTTCCATTATTACATCCAAAGCCTCATCACAACCCCTTCTGTCAATATATCTCAGTCTGTCTCACTTCTGTCCACTTCTACCCCTTTCTGTTTACCTTCGATCCTTTGCTTTATCCCAAGTGGAACAATTTTACGTCTCAGCCCCTATGCAAAAAAGAATAGTCTGGGGTTATAAGAAAAAAAAAAAGATCATGGTGCTGAAAGGGTAAAAAAAATATCCTAAAACCCATCCCCCCAAACCCTTCCCTCAACCCTCTAAAGTTACCATCAGACGGTTTTATGACAGAGAAATTCCAGATATCAAAGGCGTCAAAGCCCTCTCTAGTAACCCCTCCTAGGCCAGTGGGACATCTAGGGATTTAGGATTTTTAATATAACTAGCACCAGACGATTTCCTTCAGCTGACAGACCTCCAAATAAAGGGGAGAATAGCTAAATTTCTCCCCTCCTCCTTCTCCCTTTTTACCCCAGCCATTAATCACGCCCTACACGGTAACTATCTCCCCTTCTCCCCTCTCCCCCCTCCTCCTCCTCCCCCTGCTTGGCCATGTTTCTCACGGGAGCGTCATCTTCAAGCCGGAAGCTATGAGAGAGAGAGAGAGAGAGAGAGAGAGAGAGAGAGAGAGAGAGAGAGAGAGAGAGAGAAGGGGCCTACTGAGTGTTAATTTGTCAAACCCGCATAGGGGGGGGATGGGGGAGGGGGAGACGTAAGGGAGGAGGTGTGGGGAGTGAGTTAGAGAGAGGGAGAAGTGAGGGGTGGGGAGAAGAGGAGAAGAGGGATGAGAAGTGAAGTGTGGGGAGAGGAGGAGGAGGAAAGGAAGTGACGGGACGGGTAAGAGGGAAGAGATGGGATGAAAGTGGAGAAAGGGAGAGAAAAATTTAGAGTAAGGATAGGGAGAGTGGGGAGGGAACGAAAGGGTTGGAGATGGAAAGGGAGAACGTGAGAGGAGGAGGAGGAGGAGGAGGAGGAGGAGGAGGAGGAGGAGGAGGAGGAGGAGGAGGAGGAGGAGGAGGTCACATGGTAGGGAAGAAGTTTAATAGCTTGGTTATTTTGTCCAATTACGCTTTTCCTCTTTTGTCCAACGCTTATACTTTTCTCTCTCTCTCTCTCTCTCTCTCTCTCACCAATATATGTTTTGAATGGAGAGCTTGAACGCCGCACAGCATAATCCCTATCTACATAACTCCCCCCTCCGCGTAATTCCTACTCCCTCCCCACCCAATCCTTTCCCACCCAATCCTCTCCCTCCCCTCCAACGTCATCCAATACCTCTTCTTTCCTCTCCATCCAGTCTCTTTCCTCCCCTCCCCATCTAATCCCCTTCCTCTCCTCCCCATCCAGTCCCTTTCCTCTCCTCCCCATCCAATCCCTTTCCTCACCTCCCCACCCAATCCCTTTCCTTCCCTCCTCATTCAGTTCCTTTTCACCCACTCCACCCAATCCCTCTTCCCTCCCCAGAAACCCTATCCTCCCCCCTCCATCCATTTCCTCTCCCCTCCCCACCACCTCTCTTCTCTCCCCCCTTCCTTTCTATGTCCTTGGTGGTAAAAGGGGAGGGGAGGGGAGGATAAAAAAAGTGGGGGGGAGAAGTAACGAGACTAGGGGTGGCAATCACTAGTTAGGCCTATGAGGGGAGGGGAGAAGGGAGGGAGACGGGAGGGGAGTGATTTGAGGAGGGGAAGGGAAAAAAAATAATTGGGAATGATTGGGAGATGAAGGAGAGGAAATGTGGGGGAGAGGAGAGAAAGAGAAGGGGAGGGACACGGGGAGGGGAAGTGAAATAGGCAAGATAGGGAAAGGAGGGAGAAGGCAAAAGAGAAGTGAAGAGGAGGAGAGATGGGAGAGGAAAAGGGGAGGGGAGGGGAAATGAAGAAGGGATGGGATGAGAGAGAGAGAGAGAGAGAGAGAGAGAGAGAGAGTACTAATAAAACTTGGAAAATATATACCAATTTGACAAAAAAAAAAAAATATGTTTCCAGAAAGGTCATTGAAATATACGGTTAAAATAAATGTTTGGGGGCCTGGGGGTAGGCTATTTGTGCTGGTGTGTGTGTGTGTGTGTGTGTGTGTGTGTGTGTGTGTGTGTGTGTGTGTGTGTGTGTGTGTGTGTGTGTGTGTGTGTGAGAGAGAGAGAGAGAGAGAGAGAGAGAGAGAGATTCAGATATACAGAGCACACATACTTAACAACTGCTACGAGGTGATTTAGTCTTAATGCTACCGTAACCGAGGAACTTATTATGCCATCACGGAAGTAGGCCTACATGAGGTTATTATAGCTACTACACCACTCCATTCAGTGCTGGGATGGTGGTGATGCTGGTGGTGGTGGTGAAGA
>NC_137011.1:1314789-1334789 GCF_032717465.1 Coenobita brevimanus | reverse complement strand
CTATTCAAAGTTGGGCAATTTATATTTACCATAAAGGAGAGTATTCATTCCATATTTTAATTGAAAAATTCTCTGTTACTTTCAACGCAATATGAAAAACTGCCAACAAGTAAAGACTTTATTGAGAATGCCATTTTTCGTGCCCCTTCCCCCCTTAATTCCGAATAAATCTTAGCAAAAATCAAGAGTTAATTATTCATTCATTCTAGGTATTTCTTCAACCAAAATACACTGCCTACGTAATCTGAGGAGTGTTACAGGCCAGCTAAATCATGTATGTAATTATTCTGTCTTCAGTTAAAATAGGTAACACTCACCACCTAGTTTTGTAGACCCTGTAGTTCTTAATTAATCTAAAGAAAGGAAAATGCAGGTATCAGGTACTGTCCACGTATCCTCTTACCGTATCTTGTCAGTACTATGTCGGCTTGAACCATCCACAGAAGCAATAAGGACAACATCTAATTATATTCAACTGGATTTTCAACTCTATTATCATGAGTAAATGTTCGCTGACAAACTCCTTCCGTTTTTTTTTTTTTTTTTTTTTTAGCAAGGAAGAAGGAACCAAAGGCCAGGAGGACGCAAATCGTTCCTTGCAAGAAAAAAAACAAAAAACAAAAGACAGCCAAATTCAAGATCCGTTCATTTCCAGATGTGTGTATCTCTTTCAAATATCTCATTCCTTCCCGAGTTAAATATATGCTTAAGGTGAGATTGTACTTACCTGGTTATAGCGGTGAGGGAGGGAGGGGCGTTTATCAGTCTTTGTTTCTTCTTTTCATTCTCTTCACTTTCCTCTTTCAGTCCTGTAAGTGGAGAGAAACTGAATATTAATCTCTTACACATACAATTTGTCTATGTATTTGATAATTCTCTGTTCACACACACACACACACACACACACACACACACACACACACACACACACACAGAAACACACACACACACACACACACACACACACACACACACACACAGAAACACACACACACACACACACACACACACACACACACACACGAAGAGACGACAATATACCTCTTTTTTTTTTTTTTTTTTTTTCACACCTATTGAGCGTGAATGACAAATTTCCTCCACCCCTCTTTATTAATTTCCCCATTTCTGTTCTCCCTCTTCCTTCATCCACTCACCACCATAATCACCACCACACCACCACCACCACCACACCATCATCACCACTACCACCACCACACCATCACCTAATTACACCCCTACGGTGCCTACTCCCTTCTCCACTCCGACCTATTGGGAACACAGTAGCCTGGAGAGTGGGTCGCTCCTGAAACTTAGTACCTCATACTCTACCTCCTTCTCCTCTCCCATCCTCACTTACTTCCCGAAATTGTGCCTGGATCTGACCCCATCACCCCGACTACGCATTATATTCTTGCTGCCTATAGATGAAGTTATTTGGCTTTGGGGAAGACTCACCTAAATTATCACTTTTCATTCATGCCCACAATTATTATTTCCTTGAGTGGTGGGGACTGTACTGAATGATAAATAATGTAAATAAATAAATGAATAAATAAATAGAGAGGCTGTAACACCTCCATCAGTAAAGGAGAATCGCCTGGAGATACGAAGAAGTAAAACAAAAATGGCCATGATGCTTAAGGGGTTAAAGACCTTATTAACGATTGTCAAAAGGGTGGAGATGGCTTGCAATGAGAGAGAGAGAGAGAGACACACACACACACACACACACACACACACACACACCTAACATACACCATTACATCCTGTCCCCCCCCCTCTCCCCATACAAACGCCCCTCACCCTCCACCCCACACCCTACTTCACCCACTGATGGAGATTCTGATGGATGGCTGTGATGGGGGAGATAAGGTGGCACTGGGAGGCAGGTGGGGGAACTGGGAGGGAACTGGGAGGGAGCTGGGAGGGAACTATATCTTCTTCACTTTAACTTGGCCTAAAAATACTGGGAGGGGGAGGGAAGACCGGGGGTAACTGGGCTGCTTTTACTCTGTCTCTGTCTCTGTCTGTCTGTCTCTCTCTCTCTCTCTCTCTCTTTCTCCCCAGTGCTAAGCCTTAACATACTAATACTAGAGTACGATGCTAGTCACAAAGAAGTGCTACGGAAAGAATGCCGAGTCATAGCACTGTCTATCTCTAAGTTACGTAAAATCAGCTGCAAAAGTTAACGAGACAAAACTATAGTGGTGGACCTGGTAACTATACTCTGCTCACTCTAAACTGGTCTAAAAATACTAGTGGTAACAGTAGGACCTCGGCAGTAACTGGTGGCAGACTGGGTAACGCTAAAAGTATTGGGGACCTGGAGAAGTGGAGAGAGACAGGGGTGGAAGAGAGTGAGGTGGATAAGAGGTGGATGGGAGAGAGGTGAATGGGATAGAGAGATGAAGGAGGAGAGGTGGAAGGGAGAGAGGTGGATGGAGAGAAATGGAAGGAGAGAGAGATGAATGGGGAGAGAGGTGAAAGAAACAGGAGTGAAAGGGGAGACAGATGAAAGAGAGAGAGGTGAAAGAGAGAGAGGTGAAAGAGAGAGAGGTGAAAGGGAGAGAGGTGGAAGAGAGAGAGAGAGAGAGAGAGAGAGAGAGGTGGAAGGGGAAAGAAGCGAGATGGGTGAGAGAGGGAGGGGTTAGGAGGGGTTGTATGAGGAGGGAGGAGTGCATCACAACACCACACTAAGTAAAAGGATAGAGGTGGGGATAGGAGAGAAGCGGTGGAGAGGGGTGAGATGGGGGTGAGGGGTGGGGATGAGGTGGGGATGTAAGAGTGGGGGAGGGAGTGCACGACAACACCACAATAAGAGGGGTAATGAGGCAGTGCTAGTGCTCTCAGGGGGCCGGCTACACACGCAAAACAACTCACCGCAATCACACCTCCACCACCCTCTCACCTGCCCTACCCTACTCTTACCTGCATTCCTACCTGCCTTACCTCCCCTGCCTTACATTTCTGCCTTCCCTCCTGCCTTACTTCCCTTGCCTTATATTTCTGCCTCCCTTCCTGCCTTACTTCCCTTGCCTTACATTTCTGCCTTCCCTCCTGCCTTACTTCCCGTGCCTTACATTTGTGCCTTCCTGCCTGTCTTCCTGCCTCCCGTAAAGAGATAGATAGATACAGTAGACAGACAGACTGACAGACAGATAGAGAGATAGATAGAGAGAGAGAGAGAGAGAGAGAGAGAGAGAGAGAGAGAGAGAGAGAAATTTAAATCTCAGACTCTGTAAAATTTGAACAGGAAACTGGTAGAAGGGTTAGAAATGGAACCAGGGAGAGGGTGAGGGATCGAAGAGAGGGAGAGAGAAGGAGAGAGAGGATGGGAGGAAGAGAGAGGAAAGAGAGGGAGAGGAAAGGAGAGGAGGAGGGGGAAAGGAGAGGAGGAAGGGGAAAGGGAGGGGAGAAAGGAAAAGAGAGGAAATAGGAGAAAGGAGAGGCGAAGGGGTGAGAGAGAGAGAGAGAGAGAGAATTACCACACCAATACTATCCATACCTAATACTCCCAGCATCATTTATCTTACTACTCTCAAATATTAATGACGCTCCACCCCTCTCTTTCCCTTCTCCTCCCCTCTCTTTCCCTTCTCCTCCCCTCTCTTTCCCCTCTCCTCCCCTCTCTTTCCACTTCTCCTCCCCCTCAGTCCCCCTCTCCTTTTCCTCAGATCTCTTTCCCCTTCTCTTCCACTCTCACTCCCCCTCTCCTCTCACCTCTTCCACTCCACGTCCCCTCCTCTCTTTTCCTCTCTCTCTCTATTTCTTCCTTTCACTCTCCCCTTCTCCACCCCTCTCTCTCCCCTACCGCTCTTCCTCCCTTCTCCCACTTCACGTTCTCTCCTCTCACTCTCTCTCTCTCTCTCTCTCTCTCTCTTACTCCACGTCCTCTCCTCTCTTGTTTCTTCCTTTCAATCTCCTCTTTTCTCTCCCTCTCCTGCTCCCTCCGTCTCCTCACAATTTCTCCCTCTCTCCTCCTCACCTTCCTCTATCCCTCCCTCTCTCCTCCCACCTTCCTCTATCCCTCCCTCTCTCCTCCTCACCTTCCTGTCCCTCCCTCTCTCCTCCCACCTTCCTCTACCCCTCCCTCTCTCCTCCCACCTTCCTCTATCCCTCCCTCTCTCCTCCTCACCTTTCTCTATCCCTCCCCCTCTCCTCCTCACCTTTCTCTATCCCTCCCTCTCTCCTCACCTTCCTCTATCCCTCCCTCTCTCCTCCCACCTTCCTCTATCCCTCCCTCTCTCCTCCTCACCTTTCTCTATCCCTCCCTATCCACTCCCTAACCCATAGCCTTTTTACTCCCTCCTTTCACGAACAATAACCACCATTAGTGTTTATAAAAAGGGTGAGAGAGAGAGAGAGAGAGAGAGAGAGAGAGAGAGAGAGAGAGAGAGAGAGAGAGAGAGAGAGATGTGGGGTGAAATAGTAGCTGACATTGTTACCAGAAACGAAGGCCTGTATTCTGGCCGGATAATGAAGGTCCCTAACACCTCTTCCTTAGCGATTTATTTTCCGAGGCACCCATTACTATCCCCTTTTTTGCTATTAATAGCCATAGATTGCATGAATACCACACAGGAATATATATATATATATATATATATATATATATATATATATATATATATATATATATATATATATATATATATAAAGGGAGCAGAATTAGAAACAAATCGGTAAGGAAGAGGTGTTTGTAAGCTTCCTAACCGTACCAGAATTTCTCTCCAAAAATCTTTACTGTTGTCAATCCAGTGTGTGTGTGTGTGTGTGTGTGTGTGTGTGTGTGTGTGTGTGTGTGTGTGTGTGTGTGTGTGTGGTCAGGTATTAACACTCTCAGGCTCTCGTGACTCATCCTCAGCTGAATAAAATCGTCTGGTGTCAGTTTAAAATGCCAAAATAATTTCTATAACTGAATTAAACTGTTGTGTTAGCGTGGTTAAAGGGGATGTGACGCAACATTGATGAGAGAGAGAGAGAGAGAGATAACAGATTAAGGGCCTAACATAGGGACACACATATAGGCCTACTACAATAGAGACAGAGAGACAGACACACGAACAGACAGACACAGAAACAGACAGATACACAGATAGACAGACAGAGAGAAAGACACATTATAGAGAGACAATGACAGACAGACAGACGTATAGAGAGACAAGAAACAGACAGACAGAGAGCTAGACAGAGACAGATAGTTGTAACAATACCGTGTCCTTCAGCTTTATATTCCTTCCCAGAGTCGTAACAGGCAGGCGACGCAGAGTACCAGGAGACATAAGACTGTGTGTGTGTGTGTGTGTGTGTGTGTGTGTGTGTGTGTGTGTGTGTGTGTGTGTGTGTGTGTGTGTGTAATACGACAAACTATTCATATTTCGCGCTAACTTGACCTAAAACTGTCATCTCTCTATCTTAAATTTTAAGTTATAGCAACGCGTCTAATGGCCGCCTTCTGCGGCCTCCGCTCGATGTCAAGTCAATTCCTATTTTCAGTCGAAAGGTGACAAATATGAATGACTCATGTGAGCGAGTCGGGGCGAAGAATTTTCCCTTACTTTTATCCTGCTGGGACACCCGTTGAGAAAAGAGAGAGAGAGAGAGAGAGAGAGAGAGAGAGAGAGAGAAAGAGAGAGAGAGAGAGAGAGAGAGAGAGAGGATAATAGTGTTTGCTATTATACTAAATTATACTACAGCATTATAGCATACAATTTTAGGAGTATACGGAGGGAGGACCAAGGGAGAATCCATTCCCTCCACTAAAATTAAACACTAAATTCTAAGCAAAAGGCCAGTAATGAGTCATAAGTCGAGAACCGGTGGCCCGATTGGACTGGAAATTGTTTTACTCCTCAAGTTAGAGCATTTTAATGGCACCTTGCTCTACCAATAACTGCGCTACGTTTCACCATTTTGCTGGGTTACGGAAACAAACATACAGAAATCGGATCATTATAATACAGATTGCTAAACACCAGAATATGATGCTAGTCACAAAGAAGTGCTATGGCAAGGATGTAGAGCCGCGGTACTGTCCTATCAAGCCATCACGGTATGTACGAGTAAAACACGCTTCAAGCAAACGAAAATCCGGGCCAAGTTAGTGCAAAAGGAGTATAGTTGTGTAGCTGATGTTCTTTTAAGGAAGAAGAACAAACCGGGAGGGACAGCAGAACATTTAAGTACAGAACCAGAACGAGGAAGATGAACAAACAGGGAAGTGGAAGACTGAATAAAAAAAAAAAAAAATGGAACACACAGGAGCAAAGCAAAACACTTAAGAACAGAACTGGAGGGAGGGGGGGCGGAAGGAGAGCCGTGCACAGGAGGGGGAGAGACGGAACAGTGCACGGGGGGGAAGAGAGACAAAGAACGGTGCACGGGGGGAGGGGGGTGGAAGACAGAGCTGTGTGCACGGGGTAGACAGAGAGTATCATGCACGGGGAGGTGGGGGGGAGGGGAGAACCGTGCATGGAGTGAGAGAAAACTGTGCACGGGGGGGGAGGGACGGGGGAGTGAACCGTGCAAGAAGGGAGAGATATATATAGCTGTGCACGTGAGGGAGAGGGAGAACCTTCCACGGGGGGGGGGGGAGAAAGAACCTTGCACCGAGGAGGGGGGAGGAAGCCGAGCACGGGGGTGAGAAAGAGAACCGTGCACAGGGGGAGAGAGAGAAAACCGTGCACGGGGGGGGGGGGGGGAAGAAGAAGGAGAGAACCGTGTGCCGTAAATCCAGCGTAATTAACTCGTGTGGGCCGCCAACTGGACGCGCTGGCCCAAACTTTTACAATTAGTGGACAAGACGACGACCAGATGCTGGGATTGGGACGGGGAAAAAGGGGGGGAAAAAAAAGAGAAAAAGGAAAGGGAGAGGAATTAGGTGGTACTAAATATTAAGTGGGGAAAAAAGAAGGGAGGAGAGGAGAGGAAGGGAGAGGACAGAAAAAAGGAGGAGAAAAATGAAGGGAGGAGAGGAGAGGGAAGGAAAGGAGAGGACAGTAAAATGGAGAAAAAATATGAGAGGAATGGAGAGAAGAGAAGACGAGAGGTGGAAGACATGAAAAACAAAAAAATATTAAGTGAACCTCGAGGTGGGAAAAAAAAGGGGAAGAAATAAGCAGTAATAAAAATACAGTATCTGGGCTGATGGCAAAAATCACCACCCACACACACCCACACACCCACCCCCACACACACACACAAAACTCTCCACTCAAGGCAGTTATTTCGAGATGCCCGGGAGACACATTGCGTTTAAAAGACTGGAAATTGCAACTTAAGTAGCACTGTGTCATGCGTTAAGGGAAGAATAGAATGTCAGTCAACTCTTCCATTAGTGAGATCAAAGGAGTTAAAAGCGCAAGCTGAAAGAATAGCAAAGTGTATGAAGAACTCTTATGCTTTCCAGTTGTGTAAGTTAGTATAGTTAGCTTTGAGAGAGAGAGAGAGAGAGAGAGAGAGAGAGAGAGAGAATTTCAATACTTTTTTTTTTTTTTTTTTTTCATTTTGAGAAGTGTCCCACTGAAGGTAGGAAGAGGCAAAATCGTGTGTGTGTGTGTGTGTGTGTGTGTGTGTGTGTGTGTGTGTGTGTGTGTGTGTGTGTGTGTGTGTGTGTGTGTGTGTGTGTGTGTGTGTGTGTGTGTGTGATTTAAGAAGTGATAAATTAGCTCTCTTCCCTCTCAATAACTCTGCTTTATGGCAAAACACACTCATTTTACAGTCTTTCTCTCTCTCTCTCTCTCTCTCTCTCTCTCTCTCTCATCTAATATTCCACCATCCACAACAAACTCATTACCACCATTCCAATCACTCTCTCCTCCTCTCAATCATCCATCCTCACTACACACATCAATATCCACAGCCCTTTTAGACAATGTTCGCCTCAGATAACATTAATAACAAAAGCTAACTGAGAAACGAAAGCTAAAATAAGAGATCAAGAAAGGCTAAGATCAACCCCTCTTTTCAGATGATATGCTTTTATTTTATTCTTTTTGCCATCAGACTTTTTTTTTTTTCAGCTATGGAGGCATTTTTCGAATTTTCTATTCCATAAAAACTACAGTGACAATTGTTTTAAGAAATATGCTAGAACGTTCCTTTTCCTGCTAACTAATTTAACACTGTTTCTCTTCTCAGTAAACTATTATCACTTCCCTTCTAAGTAATCTACCATCACTTCCCTTCACCACTGTCATTTCCCTTTTCAATAACCTACCTCCCCTTCCCTTCCTCCAAAGTAACTCTAACAACGCTTCACATCCCAACAGAACTGTTCTCCTAACATCACTTCCCTTCCTCTAACAGCACTTCTTTCTAACATATCCTACTTTCCTCTACTGTACCAGCAGTTCCTTTCTTTCAGCATCACTTCCTCATACCTCCTAAGTACCCAAACCTCAGTTCGAAGACACTGCAACAAATCTTCCCTTCCTAACGGCACTTCTCTTCCTACAACATCGTCTACCTTCCCGTTACATCATTTCCTTTCCCCCTACCACCACTTCCCGTCCTCTAACACCTCTCTAACAGCTCCTCCTCTCACCGCCTAACCACACAAACCTCTACCTTCTCATTACATCATTTCCTTTCCCTCCAACACCACTTCCCGTCCCCTAACACCTCCCTTCCTCTAACAGCTCCTCCTCTCACCGCCTAACTACCCAAACCTCAATTAGGCAGTGTCCCTCGTGCCCCTTATCCATTATCCTTGGGCCACCGCCTATGTAAATCTCCTGTTTGTCTCGCCACCGTGGTAAGGGCCCAGGGGGTAAAGGGAAATTAGGTGAACCGCAGGGGGGATGTTTGGGGCCCTGCTTAGTTACCCGTGAGGCTCCTTGGTGGCTTGGTCGGTACAGTGTGGCCACCTCGATCCTCGTAATCAATAGGGTGATGGTGCTGGAGGGGGTCGCCTTCACGTGGTGGCACTGATATAACCGGATGCCTCCCTTTCCTGGTTATACAAACGTCCCTCAACTCCCTCCCTATCCCCAGCGGAGAGGATGGTGAACTATACGAGGAGAGAAATTTCAGCCTTCCTCCTTTTCTATCCTCGTCTTTAATATGACAAGTTTGTTAGGTATAGCTTTCCTTATAACAAAAAGCCTCTATAATACCAACAGACCTGCCGCTGTTTGCTTTCCTTTGTACTCCTTTGTATTCAGCTCCTTTGTACTCCTTTCACCCCACCTCTTTTTCCCCTCCCATCTCCCCTCTTCTCCCCTTATTATCTCTCTACCTGATCTAAACTTACGGTACATACCCATCTTCTCTCGTGCCCTATAACCCTTTTCACACCACAATAACTGCTTCCTTATTTCATCTTCTATTTTACCTAACATTCCTTCCACCATTTTCTCCTACTACTTACACACACACACACACACACACACACACACACACACACACACACACGCACACACATAGTAAGTCTTTTAATTAATGTAAACCACTTCACTACAATGGGTCTCTCAAGGTGAATCAAAACTTGTGGCAGAAGAGAGAGAGAGAGAGAGAGAGAGAGAGAGAGAGAGAGAGTTACTGGCATCTGACTGACAACATTACCAATAAAACAATGAACCTTAAAAATAAATAAAAAAAACTGATTTTTTTTTCTTTAACAGACGAGAGAGACAGTCACGTATGCTTCTTAAAATTCATCATAAAACTTAACCTAACTTAACCTAACCTAATCTAATCTAACCTAACCTAACCTAACCTAACTTAACTTAACCTAACCTAACTTAACCTAACCTAACCTACCTTAACCTAACCTAACCTAACTTAACCTAACCTAACCTAACTTAACCTAACCTAACCTAACCTAACTTAACCTAACCTAACTTAACCTAACCTGTCACTAACGCTTGTTCTCTGCTTAGTCCTATTCTCTCCCTTCTCTCCCCCCTCCCTCCCATTCTCTCCCTTCCTTCCCTTCCCTCCCTTCCTCCTCACACCTCCCTCCATTACCTCCACCCCCCGCGGCGTTGTGCACCCCCAAGTGTGAAGGGGGGGGAGAGAGAGAGAGAGAGAGAGAGAGAATGGTAGATACTGAGATATTTATTGTTTACGGGTTTTTCCTCAATATTTTTCCCTCTCCCTTCCTCCCTCTTTCCCTCCCTCCCTCCCCTTCCTTTCCTCCACCCCTCCTCCTTGATCGTTTCCCTCTCCATCAATCACCTTTTTCTTCTTTCTTCTCATCTTCTCTCTCTCTCTCTCCTTCCTCTCCTTTCACTCCCTCCTTCCTTGCCTCTAAATTTTTTTTCTCTTCCTTCCTCTCTCACTCTCTCTCCCCTTCCTCCACTCCTCTTCCCTGATTACTTCCCTCTTCATCATTCTCTGTTTCTTTCTTCTCTCTCTCTCTCTCTCTCTCCCTCTCCCCAAATAATTTCTCCTTCCATTAACCGTCCTTCTTTCTTCTCTTATCATCTCTTCCCCTTTTTTTCTTCCTCCCCTTCCTCTCATTTTATCTCCCTACCATCTCCCTCTCTCCCGTAACTTCCTTCCCTCTCTCCCTCCCTCCCTCCTTCTCTCGCCTTTCCTACCATCCATCTACCTCTCTTTTACATCCCTCCCTCCTACCCACCTTCTTTCTTCCCTTTCTCCCTCCATCGCTCTCTCATTTCCCTTCTGTCTACCTCTACTTCTCTGTCCCATCTTTCTCCCTCCTTCCACTTTCCTCTCTTTCCCCTCTCCGTCTTCCTGTCTTCCTCCTCTTCACCTTGCCTTCCTTCTTAACCTTCCTTCCCTCCCTCTCCCAACATTCCTTCCATCCAACGATCTCTCCCTCCCCTCCCTCCTCCCCTCCTTCTCTCCCTCCCTCCCCGTCTCCTTCCCTCCTCGTCTCACCTTGCTTCCCTCTTACCTGGTGTTAATTAAGAGCCTTCCTAATGACTCTGCCGATAATTCCACCTCTTTTAATTCGCGGGATACCTCGTTACTCCTCCACTCTACTAATTTCACTCCTCACATTAAATATCCGGCTATCCTTTTCTTATTCCCACTCCCCTTCGTATTTCTTACCCTTATCAGACCCTTATCTTTCTTCTTTATTCTTCAGTGGTCTCAGTACTTCTGCTATCTTCAATTTTGTTTCAGTACAGTATCTTCACTATCTCTTATCTTTACTTCTTGTCACTCATTTCCATTTCTTCACCTATCACCTTCCCTATTTTTTCATTATTTTCTTTACCTTTCCTCAGGTCACTTCCGTCTTGGCATTAAACAGCTGTGCATCGTTTTCTTTTTCTCTCTCCTTTCGTTTTCCTTCGTCCTCTCGGCATCTTCACTTTTTTCTTGTCACTTATTTCCATTTCTTCACCTATCTTCACTTTTTTTTTCATTTTCTTTACCTTTCCTCAGGTCATTTCCGTCTTGGCATTACACAGTCGTAAATCATTTTCTTTTTCTCTCTCCTTTCATCTTCCATCGTCCTCTCGGCATCGTCACTGTTTTTCTTTTCCATTTTCTTTCTTGCCTCCTTTCTTAAGCTTCACTGTCTTCACTAATTAACTTCATTTTCATCAAGTACATTATCATTCATCTCGATTTCCGCGATAATTTTTGAAGTCGTCATCTTTCCTGTTATCAGCATCATCCTTTATCTTCATTCAGATTACAGTTTTTTTTTTTTCTTTCGTTTACGCTGATACCTTCCTCAACCTCATTCCTCAAGCCCACCTCCCTCTTCTTTTCCTCCTCTCCACCTTGCTCTCTTCCTCTTCATCACTTGAATCACTCTTTACTATCATCATCATCATATTAATCATCATCATCATCATCATCATCATCATCATATCAGTCTTTACTATCACCACCACCATCATCATCATATTAATCATCATCATTAACATCATCATCAACATCATCATCATCATATTACTCATCATCATCATCATCATATCAGTCTTTACTATCACCACCACCATCATCATCATATTAATCATCATCATCAACATCATCATCATCTAAATTATGTACAATACATTCTTTAAACATCAGCTTACATAATCATTACCATAAATTCTCTGTATTCATTTTAAACCAACTTCTCTATTTTTATAATCGCCGTCATTAACATCTACGTCTTCAGGAAAATGTAATATTAAAAAGTTTATTGTAAAATCGAAAGTTCCACACATCTTTTAACCATTAAGAAAAAATAATCTGGGTTAGCTCTTCATTTTTTCAATTTCTTTCATGAATAAATTTGGGGGATTAAGAATTGAGGTGGTTTGCCCATGTGGAGAGGATGGAGAGCGAGAGACTGACGAGGAGAGGGTATGTGGGTTAGGTGGAAAAGGGGCGAGGGACGGGGAGGCCAAGGATGAGCTGGAGGGATGGAGTGGAGAGGTATATGAGAGAGAGGTGGGTGTGAGCTGGGAGCAGGGCGGTGAAATGGCGGGGGACAGGGCGACAAGGAGGCGATATGTTTGTGGCCACCCCTTACGGGATTAAGGCGTCTGGCAATAGATAGATAGATAGAAGAATATGTAAGGGGTAAAAGGTTCCCCCCCCCAACTTCAAGTATTTATATCTAACTTCTAAGCTTTCTAAGACTATAATATGAGATTAAAATGTGTACTGATATCAAAAGCAAAAATATCACCATCCTTGGCTCTATTCACTTGTCGGTTTTTCACCCTGTCTCTCTTTGCTGTGATGTTGCAGGAAAATCACGGTCCTTTACACGCTTGTGGGTCATCTTGCCTGTTATCAGTGTGTGTGTGTGTGTGTGTGTGTGTGTGTGTGTGTGTGTGTGTGTGTGTGTGTGTGTGTGTGTGTGTGTGTGTGTGTGTGTCAGAATATACATATAAACACGGGCAATTTTCTCTTCCATGTAAATAATCTAAAAAAAAAAAAAAGTAAAACATCTGAATAAACCCACAGGTAAGAAAAACCACGCAAATTAGTCCTTACATCCATACCTATAAGGGTGATAATACGATGCAGTCCTTTCAAGACAATCCAACCTGCCCTAATTCATCGCGTCATGGGCTCCGGAGGTGGCGTGTTCATTAGGGGGGGTAGGGACGGGGGCGGAGAGGGACCAGGGGGGCGGATTTTGATCCCTATGTAGTGGGGATGGAAGGGTGAATTGGGGTGGTTGTGGGGTGGAGTTGGATAGGACCCTTTGGCTTTGTTATCGAGGAGCATCTGCCAGCTACCAATACACCTAGAGAATGTGGAGAGAAGGGAGGGAAGGAGGGATGGAGAGAAGGGAGGGAGGGGTGGAGTGAAGGGAGGGAGGAATAGAGGGAAGGGAGGGAGAGGTGGAGAGAAGGAAGGGAGGGCTGGAGAGAAAGGACAGAGGGGTGGAGAGAAGGGAGGCATGGAAGTGAGAGGGATGACAAATGATAGGGAGGTGATGGAAGGAGGGAGAGGAAGGTGAGAGATATGGAGAGAGGGGAGAAAAAGAGGGAAGGACGTGAGAGATAGAGAGGGGGGGGGAAGTGGGAGGAGAGGCAGAGGGAGGGAAGTGGGAGAAAAGATAGAGAGAGGGAAGTGAGAGGAGATATAGAAGGAGTGAAGTGAGAGGAGAGATAAAGGGAGGGGAGCGAAAGAGGGAGGGGACGTGGGAGGAGAAATGGAAGGAGGACAGAGAAAGAGGGAGGGAACTGGAAGGAAACAAAGAAAGAGAGAGAGATAGGAGGAGGGTAATGGGGAGGACAGGAAGAGAAAAAGAAGGGAGAAGAAAAACAAAGGAAGGGGAGGGAAATGAGAGAGGAGGAAGAGAAAGAGGGGAGAGATAAAGGAGGTAAGGGGAGCAGGAGGGGAGGAAAAGAGGGGAAAGAAACTAAAGAGAGGAGTAAGACAAAGGATAGAGGAGAATGGGAGGGGAAAGAGGAGAAAGGGAGGGGAGAGAGGGAACGGGAGGGATGGGGGGAGAGAGAAAAAAGAAACTGAGGAAAGAGAACAATGACAAAAGCCACGAAGGGGAGAAATGGAGAGAGAGAGAGAGAGAGAGAGAGAGAGAGAGAGAGAGAGAGAGAGAGAGAGAGACCCTCTATAAAAACCGTAAGTTAGATCAGTAATTACATCGGTATTGGGAGCCATTTACCATCGTGGCCAAACAAACGGTAATTACCCTCCTCCTAATTAACCCTCAGGGACCTCTAATGACACCATGGCTAAATAATAAATAGCTGAAAATAAAAATCACCATCATCATCATCAGCAGCAGCAACAGTTTCAAAGGCAAAGTCCGTTCTACTACGCTCATTTACCTACTTCCACCTACTCGTGTCCACTCCATCCCTCTACCATCACCTTCATCATCATTTCTCAACCCTCACTCTCTCTCATTAGCTTTTCTCATCTACCACCACTGACAATACCCAAAGCAAACTCTACCCTTATATTCTCATTTCCTAATTCACCATCTTCGTCTCTCTCCTAATTCCCTCATTTTTCCCCATCTTCGTGTCTCTCCTAATACTCTCACCTTCTCCCCCATCATCGTCTCTCTCTCCTAATTCTCTCATTTTTTCCCCCATCATCGTCTCTCTCTCCTAATTCTCTCATTTTTCCCCCCATCTTCGTCTCTCTCTCTCCTGATACTCTCATCTTCTCCCCATTTTCGTCTCTCCCCTTCTACCCTCACTCCCCATTTCCCCGTAGTCGTGTTTACTGGTTAGGGGCCGTGCTGTTTACCACACTCCCTCGCCCCCTGCTTGGAACCCACTGAGACTTCCGACGCTCATAAAAGGCAAAATTTACATGCCACATAACTCAGTCTGGTTGGAATGGGGGTAGGGGAGGTGGGGGAGGGATGGAAGGGAGTAGGGGAGGTGGGGAAGAGATAGAAAGAGGTGGGGGAGACATGGGAGGAAGCAGGGGAGAGATGGGAGGAAATACGAGGGGTGGGGAAGAGATGGGAGGAAGTACGGGAGGTGGGGAAGAGATGGGAGGAAGTGGGAGAGGTGGGGGAGAGATGGGAGGAAGAAGGGGAGGTGGGGGAGAAATGGAAGGCTGTGGGGGAGAGATGGAAGGAAGTAGGGAGGGATGGGGGAGAGATGGAAGGAAGTAGGGAGGGATGAGAGGGGGTAGGGGAGAGATGGGAGGGGGTAGGGGAGGTAGGGGATAGGTGGGAGGAAGTAGGGGAGGTGGGGGAGAGATGGAGGGAGGGCAGAAGGAGAAAGGACGGAGGAAAGGGAGGGAGGAGAGTGAGGTAATGCAGAAGAGAGTAAAAGGGAGGGACGGGGGTGAGGAGTAGATGGAGAGACGTGTAGAAAGGGAGGATAGGAGAGTGAAGGACTAGGAAAGGACGAAAGGAAGGAGAAAGCGTGGCTAGGAAATGGGGAAGGAGAGGAAGGAAGGAGGAAATGGAGAGGGGAAGGAGGAAGCAGAAAGAGGGAAGAACGGTATGGGAAAGATGGGGAAGGAGTAGAAAAGGGAGGGACCTGGAAGAAGAGAAAAGAATAGGGGCGAGGAGGAGGGACAAAAGGAGAGAAAAAAAGGAAAACTAAAGGAAGGAAGAAAAAGGGGATACATAGGGAAGGGAATGAAAGAGAGAGACGGAGGAGGAAAAAAGGGGGTCCAAAGGAAACAGAGGGAAGAGGAAGGAAGAAGGAGGAACTATTGAAATAAGAAAGTTGGAGTAAAGAAGAAGGAAGGGCAAAGAACAGAGATAAAAAAGGGATAAGAAAGGAAAGATGAACGAAAAAAAAAAAAAAAAGAGAAAGGGAGGAAGAAGACGGAGAAAAAATTAAGAAAAGGGTGGATGGAGGATGAGGACAGGGGAAGATGAGGGAAGTAGGGAGATGGAGGGGTCGGAGGAGGTGAGAGATGGATGTGGTGAGGGGGAAGGAGGTTAGGTATGAAATGAGACGAGATAGCAGGGGGGGAGGAGACAAAACCGGAGGGAGGGAGGAGCGAAGACGACTGGAAGGAGGAAGGAAGGAGGGGGAAAGAGTGAATGGGATGCATGGAAAATGAAAGGATGTGAATCGAAGGGAAGAAGATGGAAAGAGGAAAGGAAAGAAAATGGAGGGAAAGAGAATGGGAATGGAATGAAAGGGAAGGGAAGGGAAGGAAAGGCAGGGAAAGAAAAGGAAAGATCGGGGGAGGGGAGAGTCAATAAAAAGAGGGAGGAGAGGAGGAGGAAGGAAGGGGGAGGGGGATGACTGGAAGAGTACAAAGGACTTACCAAACAACACATTTACTCATCTTTTCAAGGCTGTTTTTTACTGGGTACACGATCAACACGATAGCTCTTTTCCTCAATATTAAAGGATATCAATATTAAAGGATAGTAAGACGCCTCCCCATCCACCCAACCACGTCAGCAGGTAAAAAAAGACTCAAACTGTACATAAAAAAAGTCACAGGAATTTTACAACACAGGATGAAGAAGGATGCTGTGTATACCATCGTTATGTGTGTTGGCATATACTATTAAAACATTACGACACTGCACTGCGGATGTGTCCCCTATAAGGTACAAAGGGGAATATTTCAAGAATCAAGTCAGCTACCAGTGAAGGAACATACTCAGCCAAGCAACTCTTATCATTAGTTTTATAATGCAGTATATAAAGTCGCAGGGCAATCTGTTTTAAAATACTTACAACTCTGGGGAAATAGGAAAGTTCTGATTCATCTGGCTAGAGAATATTACATTTCATAGCCATTTTCTCTCACTAGTTCGACCGGCCTGTTGTGATGTACTGCTAAACGTCCTTATTATTACGTGTTTATATTAGATTCCCCTGTAAAATGGCCACTGAAAACGTGAACAAGAATTAATTTTTCTAAGCATTATTTGACCTGGTAATAGTTATACTAATCAGTTTCTCAACATTTATTTGTACTACGGGGACCAAAACTGAACACAGAACTCTCAGTGCGGTCGTACAAAAGAATGAATGAAGCTTGAATTACTTTATTGTGTTCGAATTTCAATACTTTAACTAAGAAGTGGATTAATTTGGTGGATTTCAATATTGCCTCTTCTCTCTCTCTCTCTCTCTCTCTCTCTCCAATACTCAAATCTTCAACTATTCCCTACACACTACCAGCGGATCGAACTTGCGATTATACGAACAGCAGCTGCTCCTCTACCCAGCATCACCCCTCCATAATAAGGTGATTAGTGGCTGGCTCTCTTTACCCCCGAGTGACAAAGTGGTTAAGTGCTAATTGGTTATATCCTCTCTCTCTCTCTCTCTCTCTCTCAAGTTCCGTATTTCACGTCTTCTTCGAATCTTCTTCCTCTCTTCCTTTCTTCTTCTTGTTATTTTTGTTCTCCCTGCCATTTCTCTCTCCTCTCCTCATCCTCTCCATCCACCTCTCATAAGTATTCTTCTTCTTTTCTTCCGTCTTCCTCTCTTCCTTCTTCCCATCCCTCTTTCCTTTCCTTATCCTCTTTCACTTCAATTTTACCTCTCTCCTTCTCTTTATCTCCCTCCTCCTCCTCCTCCTCCTCCTCAGCTATAAATCTTCCGTCTCCTCGCCTCCCTTTCTTCCTCTTCCTCCTCCTCCCCCTGTACTATACCCCTTCTTGCTCCACTTTCTGCAATTCCTCTCACATCTCTTTCTTCCCACTCCTCCACTTCCCTCCCCCCCTTCCTCTCCCTCTTTCCCCTCCCCTTCCTCCTTCCTCTCCTCTCCCTCCTCCTACCTCCTCCTCCTCCTCCAGTTCCTCCTCCGGCTGGATTTCCTCCTCCTTTCCAATAACATGACAGAACCAACAAACATCACGCTTCACTTATCAACTGCGAGTGTTTGGAAAAAGAGAGAGAGAGAGAGAGAGAGAGAGAGAGAGAGAGAGAGAGAGAGAGAATATAAAAGTAGGGTGCAAAGAAATAAGAAAATTCGCCGAAAAGACATACAAAAAATGCAATAATATTAAACTGAGGAAAAAAAAGAAATTCCAATAGACGCAAAGGAAAAAAAAAAACAAGAAAACTCACAAAAACTTCAGCAAAAAAATCAAACACAAAAAATACACAAAGAAACAGAAAACAGAGACGAAAGAAGACAAAATTGGACAGAAAATGAACAGGGGGACATGAGAACAATACACCTCGTTTTCTATAGAGCACACGGGCCTTGAGGGGTGACTTAGGTATAATTGTGTGGAATGTACCAACCTGATGTTTTACCTTAGTGGGGAAGAATGGCAAAGTGGAGGGTAGGCTCTCTCTCTACCCCCTTCCCCCTCCGGCTACGCGAGAGGAAGAGGCAGATGGGTACGAGTATATATATATATATATATATATAGAGAGAGAGAGAGAGAGAGAGAGACAGACAGACAGACAGACAGACAGACAGATGGACTGATATACATATGGATATAGATAAATACACACACACACACACACACACACACACACACACACACACACACACACACACACACACACACACGCACGCACACACATACACACAAACTGACTGAATAAGATAAATGAAAAAAATAAATAGGAAGTACTGACTGATGAGATTCTTACAGTTGTGTGTGTGTGTGTGTGTGTGTGTGAGAGAGAGAGAGAGAGAGAGAGAGAGAGAGAGAGAGAGAGAGAGATAAGGTGTGGACCATCTCTCAGTGACCGTCACCCCAAGAATTACGTCATCAGTCTTCCTGTCTCCCTCAGGTATCCCTCCCAGCCCGCCTCTGTCTTGCCCCACCTACCTGTTGAATTAGTCTACCTGTTGTATTAGTGTACCTGTTGAATTAGTCTACCTGTTGAATTAGTGTACCTGTTGAATTAGTCTACCTGTTGAATTAGTCTACCTGTTGTATTAGTCTACCTGTTGTATTGGTCTACCTGTTGAATTAGTCTACCTGTTGTATTAGTCTACCTGTTGAATTAGTCTACCTGTTGAATTAGTCTACCTGTTGTATTGGTCTACCTGTTGTATTGGTCTACCTGTTGTTTTGGTCTACCTGTAGTTTTAGTCTACCTGTTGAATTAGTCTACCTGTTGTATTAGTCTACCTGTTGTTTTGGTCTACCTGTTGTTTTGGTCTACCTGTTGTTTTGGTCTACCTGTTGTTTTATTCTACCTGTTGTTTTAGTCTACCTGTTGTTTTAGTCTACCTGTTGTTTTAGTCTACCTGTTGTTTTAGTCTACCTGTTGTTTTATTCTACCTGTTGTTTTAGTCTACCTGTTGTTTTATTCTACCTGTTGTTTTGGTCTACCTGTTGTTTTATTCTACCTGTTGTTTTATTCTACCTGTTGTTTTAGTCTACCTGTTGTTTTAGTCTACCTGTTGTTTTGGTCTACCTGTTTAGTCTACCTGTTGTTTTAGTCTACCTGTTGTTTTAGTCTACCTGTTGTATTAGTCTACCTGTTGAATTAGTCTACCTGTTATTTTGGTCTACCTGTTGAATTAGTCTACCTGTTGAATTAGTCTACCTTCTGTATTGGTTTACCCGTCGTTAAGTATTCACCCCTGTCTGTTTGGCTGAGTACATGATAATTCAAAAGGGAAAGGGGAGTCTGAAAGTAGGGGAGGAAAGAACAGAGGTGTGAGGATAGGGGAGGGAAGGGATTAAGAGGAGAGGATAGGGGGTATGGGATAAAGGAGGGTATAGGGAACGAAGGGACAGAGGAGAGGATAGGGGAGGAAAGGATAGGAGAAGAAAGGGTAGGGGAGGAAGGGGAGAGGTGAGGACGGCCCCACGATCATCACCTCCATCACTGTATCACTGCTGTTATCACTATTACTACTATCTCCATCACTATCATAAACATCACTATCATCGTCATCATCGCATCCACTACAGCCATCACCACCAGGATCATATTCACCATCACCACCGCGATTATCATTATTTTCACCTTAACATCATTACCACCACCACTGCTAACACCATTTTCATGTTAACACCATCACCACCGTCTTCAACTCCATCACTGCCAACATCACCTCCACCACTTCCACCACCACCAACACAACCATCATTTCAAGAACATACAATATTGTGTGTATAATTATAACATTAGTTTCTAACAAAGCACAGACGCCCCTGCCCTACATACTGTAGGGTCATC
>NC_137011.1:1292289-1309789 GCF_032717465.1 Coenobita brevimanus | reverse complement strand
AGTTACCATCACAATCACCACCACAACAATCTCACCCCTTCTCCTCCACCACCACCACCACCAATACCCCTCCTCCACCACAATCTCCAGCGTAGCACCTCCAGAGAACAATGAGGGAGCAACAGCAGCAAAGGAGAGGAAGTTTAATTAAATCGGCAAAAACAAAAACAAAAGCCGTAAATAAGGAAAACAGTGGGTGGAGAGAGAGAGAGAGAGAGAGAGAGAGAGAGAGAGATCATAAAGAGGATGATGCCAAAAAAAGAAAAAAAAAGAAAGGAAAAGAAAAAGGTCATGACAAGAAAAACGAAAAGAAGGAGAAAGAGAAGAAGAGGATGATAAAGAAGGAAGGAAAGAAAGAGGAAAGAGGTAAGGAAGTGGGAGTAGAGAGGGAAGTAAGGAAGGAGGAAACAAGGAATGAAAGAAGAAGAGGATGGAGAAAAGTGAGGAAAGGAAGGAAGGAACAACTGAAAATACCTCCACCGTTCCTAATTTTCGTCTAGGAGATTTCGATGGCTTAAGAGCTTATTTTCGAACGGTATTCCACAGGGAGATTAGCTATTTGAGGGAATGTCAGGTTAGTGGGGATCCCCAGGTCATAGGTCAGGCGCAGGAAGCACGTGGGGACGTCCGTCAGGTGTCTGTGAGGGGGGAGGTGGTAGATAGGAATGTAGTCCAGGTGACGGAAATTAACTCAGCTCCAGTACCAAACAGACGTTCGACCAGTGAGAAGTATAACGAGTTAATAAATATAATATACGGAGGCCAAGATAGATATATTCCTTCAAAACCGTTTAGAACTAACAATTCAGAACCAAGATGGTTAAACAACAGATTAAAATCTCTCATAGGCCAAAGGAAAGGAATATATAGAAAAATAAAACGTGGAGAGGAACACTTACGTAACCGGTACACAATTTTAAATAGAGAAGTAAAGAGGGAGATAAGAAAAGCAAAGAGAAGTTATGAAATTAAGGTTGCAAGTGAATCAAAAGTAAACCCCAAGGGTTTTTATCAAATGTACCGAACGAAAAATAAAGATAGGATAGGACCACTCAGAACAGAATCAGGTGACATTACCAGTGAAGATAAAGAAATGTGCTCCATCCTAAATAATTATTTCATATCAGTATTCACCAAGGAAAATCTAAGCCTGGTCCCTCAAGCAGCAAATATTTACCATGAGAATACGGAAAATATTCTTAGTAAAATAACCATTAGTAAGGAGGACGTATTGAAAGAAATTAACAAGTTAAAACCTCAAAAATCGCCAGGTCCGGACGATATATATGCAAAAATTATAAAAGAAACCAAAGAAGAATTATGTCAGCCACTTTTAACGTTATTTAATGACTCTTTAAGTTCAGGAGAAGTTCCAGAGGCGTGGAAAACCGCAAACGTAGTGCCCATCTTTAAAAAGGGTGATAAATCAGCTGCGTCGAATTATCGTCCGATAAGTCTAATGTCAATAGTAGGAAAAATGTTAGAGTCAATTTTGGCAAAATAAGATTACAGAACACTTAGAAAGATTTAATCTTATAAACGAAAGTCAGCACGGATTCAGGCAAGGACGATCCTGCCTCACAAATTTGTTGTCATTCTACTCGGAGGTCTATGAGGCAGTAGATAGCGATAAAGCTTACGATGTTATTTATCTGGACTTTAGTAAAGCTTTTGATAGGGTCCCACACGAAAGGTTAGTTAGAAAGGTTCGAGCACACGGTATAGACGGCGATATCTTAAAATGGATAGAATCCTGGCTGAAAGGACGAAAGCAGAGAGTATTAATAAATGGAACTAAGTCGGACTGGGGATTAGTAACTAGCGGTGTACCACAGGGTTCAGTACTCGGTCCCTTATTATTTATCATATATATAAATGATCTAGACTTAGGAGTCAATAGCAGAATCAGCAAATTTGCCGACGATACAAAAATAGGGCGTATCATTAACTCGACTGACGATTGCCATTACTTACAAAAAGACCTCGATACATTGTCCAAATGGTCTAAAACTTGGCAAATGGAATTTAACGTTGAAAAATGTAAAGTACTTAACGTAGGCAAGACCATTGGAGATACTAAATACAGCTTAGATAACAAAGAAATTAGCAAATCGGAATGCGAGAGAGATCTAGGAGTTATGATTAGTAACGACCTTAAACCTAGGCAACAGTGCATTAATGCGAGAAATAAAGCAAATAGGGTCCTAGGATTTATTTCGAGAAGCGTGAGCAATAGATCATCTAAAGTAATACTGAAACTTTATCTAGCATTAGTAAGGCCACATTTAGACTACGCAGTACAATTTTGGTGTCCTTACTATAGAATGGATATTAATTCGTTAGAAAATGTACAGAGAAGAATGACTAAAATGATACATGACGTCCGGAACCTGTCATATGAAGACAGACTGAAAAGACTAAGTCTGCATTCGCTAGAGAGGCGTAGAGTAAGGGGAGACTTAATTGAGGTTTTTAAGTGGATGAATGGTATAAATAAGGGAGATATTAGCAAGGTACTTAAAGTGAGCATACAGGATAGAACTAGAAATAATGGTTTCAAACTAGAAAAATTCCGTTTCAGAAAGGAAATCGGTAGAAATTGGTTTGGTAATAGAGTAGTAGACGAATGGAATAAGCTACCTAGTAAAGTAGTTGCTGCCTCTTCCATTGAGAGTTTCAAGCATAGGCTAGATAAGCATATGACAAATAAGGGGTGGATATAGAATAAAGAAAATATTATAACCAATACTAATTCAAAAATAAATTTTCTTTTCAGGTTACACTATGATAGTCTCTATTCTCCTTTCACACTTTCCTGTAAAATGTCCAAGCCAGTTTTTCTATACGGCGTGGTGTTCTTTCTGACTTTTTCCTGCCGGCTTCGGCTGGAGGGTTTGGAGGGCGGGGGAGAGCCTTCTTCTTTGCTATCCTTATCTCATTCTAGTAGTTCAGTTACTCTTCTAGGAGCTGCCTAGCATGGGCCAACCGGCCTACTGCAGTTATCCTCTCTTCTTATGTTCTTATGTAAAAGAGGAAAGGGGAGAAAGAAGGAACGGGGAAGAGAAAGTGAGGAAGGAAGGAAGGGGAGAAAGAGGAAATGGGGAAGAGAAAGTGAGGAAGGAAGGATGGAAGGGGAGAAAGAGGAAATGGGGAAGAGAAAGTGAGGAACGAAAGAGGAGAAAAGAATAAGAAAGAGGGGGAAAGAAAGGAAGAAAGGAGCGGAGAGGAAAGGAAGGAAGGAAAGAGAGGAGGGAGACAAAATAAAGGAAACAAAAGGAAAAGGGAGAGAGAAAGAGGAGGAATAGAGAAAGAAACAGAGACACAACAAAGGAATAATAAAAGACAGATGACCGAAGAGACAAAAGAGAGGCGAGGAACTGAGGACGACAAAGGCTGAATTATGAAGTAGGACTCGGGAGAAACGATAGATTCAATATTCCCACACACAAACACAACTCTCTCTCTCTCTCTCTCTCTCTCTCTCTCTCTCTCTCTCTCTCTCAGAAAAGCAATAAAAATTCGAGAACGGATTACAAGAAACAATAAAAAAACACGTCATGAAAAATACAGTAATAAATCCATCATGGTATTTAAAAACAATAAAAATGTCACCAAATTAAAAAAAAAAAAAAAAAAAAAAAAAAACATACCATGGAACTCAAAAAACTAACCCGAGATAAAAATTAGTGCAGTAATAGATTTTAAAACAAGTAAACAATTTAATATTTTACACTAACACTTCTACCACGAACCTGTCTCATTCTGATGGCATTAAAATGATTCAGGCTTCTTTATCGTTAATTCTGTTTATTTTATTAACTAAGGACACACTTAGATAAATGTGCTTAACATTTCTTTAGCTTTTTAAAATAAAGCTGAGTTTCCCTTCATTCTGCAAGTGTTTTTGAAGATGCATTTTCAAGATAGCTTTTTGCATAATCTTTTTTTTTTCTACAAAGCTCTAGTCCAATGTATGAAAGAGTACAGTATATTTCTATAGCTAAATAAAGCACTTTAACAAATAATCTGTCACATTACCTTTATGAGGAAGGGGGGAGTGAGTTGGGGGGAGGGCAGCCAAATGGTGGGTGACAGAGCTACTTGGAGGCGTTTTGTCTGCGGCCACCCTTTGCGGGATTAGGGCATCGGGCTATAGATACATAGACATTACCTTTCCGTCGGACGGGGTGCTCGCCACCTGAAATAAAAAAACGCAACTGAATATAATAATAATAATAATATGGAAGACAATAAAGGGACAATGAGGAAGGGTAAATATGAAAGTAGTAAATTATCAGGAAGACTTAAAAAAGAAAGTTCAGAAGTGACTGAAAAAGGTGAATTTCCAATATACTTAAAAATTCCACACACACACACACACACACACACACACACACACACACATACACACATCATCCTTTTCTTCACCCTTTAACACACCCAACCTACACACACACACACACACACACACACACACACACACACACACGCTCAAATCACCCTCTTCATCACACCCTTAGCAAACACAATCCAAACACTCCTGCGCCACACTCAATCACGCACGCAAAACACCGCCTCACTCCCAACACAACCCACTCCACTCAAACTCTCGTCTCCAGGCATCGAAAACACTTGTGGCCGGGAGGAGGGGGTGACTTGCTCAAAACGCCTCCCCTAATTTATGCCTCACCCTCTACCATATACCTTCTGTCAAAGCCACTCTTCTGCCATCCTCTTATTTCACTATTCTAAACACTGAGAGTCGTGTTGTTGTGGATCCAAGCTCATCTGTATGTGAACCCAGTGGACTGCGGGATGAAGCTGGCCTCCTCTTGCAGTCCACTTATCTTGTTTAGGAGGACAGAAAGTGAATGCAAAGGAGTACAAAGGAGTTCAAAAGAGGGCAAACAGCAACAGACCTATCGACCATCTGAAGGCTGTTATGAAAAAGGTTATAACTAGGTGTCTATGCCATTTTTACTATAACTTGGCCTAAAACTACCATCTCTCCATCTTCAATGCCGTGTTGTAACAAGAGGTTAGCACTAGAATATGATGCTAGTCACAAAGAAGTGGTGTGGAAAGGATGTAGAGCCGCAGCATTATCTTTTCCTGCCACTCAGCCACACGAAATAAGCTGAAAAAAGAGACGAAACGGCCAAGGTTCAGCTGAAAAAGTAAATCCTAAGAGAAATAAAAGTGTCTGAGGATAAGAAAGTAAAGAAAGAAAGACAGATAGACAGACAGAAAGGCAGGCAGGCAGACAGACAGGCCGACAGAAAGACATACAGACGCAAAGAAAAATATGAAAATACGTCTGCTCTCTGAATGGGCTAAAAGAAAATCCCCATCTGACTCAAACCAATTTATACTGTGATAAAAATTGGCACTCCACCTCACCCTTCACTCCCCCCACACCAAAAAACCATAATCCCCAGTGAAAACATCTCCCCCACCTTTACCTCCCTCTTAACACCGTCCCCCCTCATCTCCCCCTCTCTCTCTCTCTCTTAAAACCTCCCCCTCTTCCCTCCTCTTTCTCTCTCAACACCCCTCCTTCCCCCCCCCCCTTTCTCTTAAAACATCCCTTCCGCTCCTCCCTCTCTACTTCAACACTCTCACCACTCATCCCCTCCCTATAACTTCATCCCCTCACTTTTCCTTCCCCTCTCAACTCTTCGCTCTCCACCATCCCCCCCTCTCTCCCCCTTCCCCCCCTCTCTCCCCCTTCCCCTCCACTTACCCTCCCCTTTCTTTTCCCAAGCATGCTGATCCTCACACATAAAACAAAGGGCAAATAAAGGGAAGGTGTGAGGAGTAAATAAAGGGAAGGAGGGGGAGGCTTTGATCCCCACACAACAAAGGGAAGCAGACCAGGTTAACAATACAAGGCCTAGGAGTTACGGTGATCGCACGGGGGTATTGTCGACCTCTCTCTCTCTCTCTCGCCCAATTTCCTCCTGCCTCACTCCTCTCAATCCCCCAGTCTCCCTTTATCTCTCCTCTCCCTCCTTTCATCTCTGTCCCTTCATAGCCACAAAGCAATAAACTCTCTCTCTCTCTCTCTCTCTTCCCCTTTCACACTTTTCCTCCCCAACTCCGTTTCAATGCCCTCTCTTTTCACCCAATCCTCTTTTTCCTGTCTCTTTTTTTTCTCTCTCTCGGTAGGAAGATCAAGGGAGGGCGAGGAAGAGAGGAAGAGAAAAGAGAAGGGGAGGAAAAATACAAAAGAGAGAAGCTGGTGTTATTGGCGCAAGGATGGATGGACAGATGGATGGATGGATGGATGGAAGGTGAGTGAATAGATGGATGGATGGATGGATGGATGGATGGATGGAAGGATGGATAAATGGATGGATGGAAGGATGGATAAATGGATGGATGGATGGAAGGATGGATGGTGAGTGAATGGGTGAATGGATGGATCATGGGCGGGTAGGTAAGTGGATGAGGGAATGGTGGATGTATGATGGGTGGAGGGTGAGTGGATGAGGGGATGGATGGATGGATGAATGGAAAGGTGGATAGGTGGACGGTGGGTGAGAGGCAGAATGGATTAATGCCTGGGCGAATGAATGAAATTTGTGGATGGTTGGGTATGTGGATGGATGGATGATGTATGGATGGACGGATGAAACAAACAGATAAGTGGAAGGATGGACTGATGGATGGATGGATGCTTAACCAACAAATACCTGGGTGGATGGATGAATGAATGAAAGTCTGTCTGAATGGATGGAAGGATGGATGGAAGTCTGACTGCAAGGATGGATGGTGGGGCAGAAGGACGGACGGATGGATGGATGGATGGATGGATGGATGGATGGACGGATAGACAGAGGACGCCATGGGTGCTAAATAAGTGAAGTAGGAGCAGGTGTGTGAGGCAGGTGTGAGGAAATATGACACGCAATGAAACGAAGGAAAAGGTAGGGATGAAACGCAGTGAAATTAGGGATGAAACAAGATGAGACAGAGATTAAACAGGGATGAGGAAACATGAATTTTGATGGAACAAGGTAAGGGGCAGGAATGAAACGGGATAAGAGGTAGAGAGAAACGATGTGGGAGATGGAATGAAAGGAGACGAGAGGCAGAGAGGAGGAAAGAAGGTAGGAGGGGGAAATGAAACGAGGTGAAGGAAGCCGATGAAAAAAGGTGAGAGGTAAGGACGAAACGAGGTGGGTGGAGGGTCAAACGAGGTACAGGAGATGCGGTAGGGAAGGTCAGGTCAGGTGAGATAGGGGGTCATTAGAGGTCAAGGTACTGATGTGTTTTTAATTAGTGACCTGTGAAATATCTCGCCCTTCCACTGACACCCCACTACCATCTGGTCCTGAAAACATTAACAGAGAGATACGAAAATAATGTATCAACTCTCTCTCTCTCTCTCTCTCTCTCTCTCTCTCTCTCTCTCTCTCACCGTCCATACTGAATACTGTATATGCTACGTCTCATTCAGGACTGATGTGATGGTATTAGTGGAGGTATTTTTAGGGCATGTCGATGGATCATACGGAATATTCATAAAATCTGTTTTACTGAAATCCAAATTATTTTACTGTTTCCTCCTTCAGACCAGGATCGACCTAGCGAGATTATGGATAGCAGATCACTCCCCTAACCATCAGACCACCACCCAAAAAAAAAAATATATATATATAAAAATCAAGAACCCTAAAACACTGAGGACGCAAGCTATATATACGAATAGTAGTCAAAAATAAAATATAATAGCGAGGTAGCACTAAATAAATAAATACATAAATGAGAGAAACAGAAAAATAACATGAAAATTGTGAACTGGACTCCATTACAAAACAGTTACGAACAGTGAACTAGAAATCGCTCTGACGTAAAGGGTCACTGGCAATTGGAAAAAAAAAAATGAAAATACTGAATGGAAAAAAAAAAATATTCTTGAATCCAATGAGGTTTTTATTTTACTCTTGCTATCCCCGGACGATTTATTTTTTTATGGTAGGAGAGACATCGTTTGCTCTCTCTCTCTCTCTCTCTCTCTCTCTCTTTCTCTCTCTCTCCATTACAATCTTCTCTTTCATTCCACTCTCTTTCCTTTTTCATGCCCACTCTCCCCAGATTCCTTTGTCTCTCTCTCTCTCTCTCTCTCATCACCACCTCCCCTACTTTCCCCTATTCTACCCCTATCTACCTTTCTCCCGCCCATACACGCCCCTATCTGACCCACCTGAACCCACCACCTCCCCTAATTTCCCCTATTCTACCCCTATCTACCTTTCCCCCGCCCATACACGCCCCTATCTGACCCATCTGAACCCATCACAAAGAGAGGGCGTTTCTGCTCACCATTACAAGGAAGGTCAGGTCACATACAGATCAGGTCAGGGGTCAGTTTTCTAGGCCTGGGTCAGAGATCGTATCCCTGTACTGAAAAGCTAAATTTTTCAAGTGACGGAAAATGGATAAAAACATGCGATTAATTCACCTTCGAAACTACTAAATGACTGAGGTGAATTAATGGGACAGTCGCTATCAAAAGTCCTCTGGTCTCTTCTTCTTGGGAGGCTTGATAAAATTTTTTGAGTCACAGGAAAAATAGATTTAAAAATACGATTAATTTACCTCGAAAAAGAACATACTGGTGGTGGTTCTTACACTTCCATACCTCTTCTCTGTTTCTCGATTCTCCCTACCTCCCCAGCTTCTTACCTCTCCCTACCTCTTACCTACCTTCTTACCTCCCCCACTCCCCACCTCCCTATCTCTTACCTACATTGCTATGTCCTCCACTCCCTATCTCTCCCATTCTCTTCCTCACTGTCTCTTCCTACCTTCCTACCTCTGCCATTTCCCTACGTCCCTACCTTCTTACCTGCCTACCTACCTCCTCATTCCCTACCTCCCTACCTCTTACCTATATCCCTACGCCCTCCACTCCCTGTCTCTCCCTTTCTCTTCCTCAGTAACTCTTCCTACCCTCCTACCTCCGCCACTTCCCTACCCTCTCTACCTCCCTACACCTTACCTTACTCCCCACCTCTCCGACCTTTGACTCGTCCAGTTTGACCCTCCTTGTTCCCTTTTGTTAGTGGTTGTGTTTTGTTTGTGTCTTTTTGTTTGTGCTTTGGCAGGCGTGTGATTTCTCTCTCTCTCTCTCTCTCTCTCTCTCTCACACACACACACACACACACACACACACACACACACACACACACACACATTACATAACGTCTTTTTCCTCTTCCATTTCTCTCCCCCTTACTTCTTCCTCCTATGAACCGTTCTTTTCGAATCCTCCTCCTCCTCCTCCTCCTTGCTTTACTATCCTTATCCTTCAGCATGTAGAACTGGATCTAGTAGTCATAGTCTACTCTGTAACAAGCAGCCTCGAAAGGACCGTAAGGCCTGTCTTGGTGTTTGCTTTTCTTTGTATTCCTCCTCCTCCTCCTCTTCTTCTTCTTCTTCTTCTCCTTCTTCTTCTTCTTTTTTCCTCCTCCTCCTCCTCCTCCTCTATTTCTTCTTCATCTTCCTCCCGGCTCGTGTGTCTTCGCGGAAAGTAAAATAATAGGAAAGGGGTCGAGGACTCTTGCCTGCAACCCGATCTCTTTCCCCCTCTCGAGGAGGAGGAGGAGGAGGAGGAGGAAAAAAAATAAAAGAGTGAAGAAGGAGGAATTAAGGAAGAAAGAAGGAGGAGGATGTAAGTGAATGGATGATGATGATGATGAAAAGGAGGAGGAGGAGGAGGAGGAAAAAATAAAAAGACTGAAAGAAGAGAAATTAAGGACGGACGACGGAGGACAATGGAAGAGGAAGCAAGAGGAAAAGGAGGAGGAGGAGGAGGAGGAGGAAAAAATAAAAAGACTGAAGGAAGAGAAATTAATGAAGGAGGACGGAGGACGATAGAAGAGGAAGTAAGAGGAGGAGGAGGAGGAGAAGGAAAAGGTGAAAGGGCAGGGAATGACGATAAGACCACACATCTAAGAACAGACAAGAAAACAAAAACAGAATAACCACAATAAAAAGAAAAATATAAAAAAAAAAACCGAATGAAAAAATATTAACTTCCTTTTCAAGATATAACAGTAAAACAAAACTATAATATTTTACTGGGTTTGAATTTGCAGTGAGCTTAAGAGGGTCCAAGTAGGGCTGGAAATGTTACCTCTTCACAATGCATAATTTCACACTGTTTTTTTCTGCCTCTGAGCTACGGGAAATGTGCTGCAAAAGGACGAATATCTGGGCCAAATAAAGGTGATTGAAGTGTAGTACCAGCATAATAATAACAATAATAATAATAATAATAATAATAATAAGAATAACAGTAGTAGTAGAAATAATAATAATAATAATAATAATAATAATAATAATAATAGTAATAATAACAACAATAATAATCAAATCAATAAATAACCTAAGTCGGGAAGGGAAGGATAAGAATAAAGTAATTAATCCCCAGGTGAGCTGCTGTCCTGTCCGTCGCACGTAAAAATAAGAATAAAAATAAATAAACATATATTTACACATTTACATCCTCCCTGTGCTGGACATGTGAGTTTTATTATACCCTGAGATATATACTTGGCTCACCCTGGCTCCTATGACTCACTCTCAGGTAGATATTAGAGGAAGCACCTGGAGAGGAGTAGAAGGTGCACGGTTGGAGTGAAGAGGTATGCGAGGATGAGGGTTGTGTGTGTTAGAGAGAGGGCAGCTTGATCGCGCTGGACAGGGTGATATGGATGTGTGTGTGTGTGTGTGTGTGTGTGTGTGTGTGTGTGTGTGTGTGTGTGTGTGTGTGTGTGTGAGAAAGAAAGAGAGAGAGAGTGAGAGAGAGACCCCCTCTGAAACAACCTCATATGATTCATAATATAGCCTTCAGCTAAAATAATTTAACTGCTTTCCAGGTCACTCTCTCTCTCTCTCTCTCTCTCTCTCTCACACACACACACACACACACACACACACACACACACACACACGCAAACACACACACACTGTCTCCACACGTTTCCTCTCCTCCCACTTACAGTTTGTCTACGTATTTATACAGGTATATGTACTTACCTACCTACCTACTCTCTCTCTCTCTCTCTCTCTCTCTCTCTCTCTCTTCCCCAGTCCCCAACAATATAATAGAGTCTGCCGTGCCTGAGATCCGCCTGTTTATGTAAATGCAACAGGACACGCTAAAAACTGTCATAAAACACGGTAATTACACTGGGTTAATTGCCTGTAGAGACGTCCTGCCTGGCTAATTACTGACATCTGATGCAACTCTCTCGCACTCAAGCCTGCCACTGTATTTCAACTCCGGGTAGATGCGATAAGTAGATGAGATGGGCAGGTGTAGGGATAAAAAAGCAGGTAGATTTACAAAGAGGAACACAAACACTCACGCACACGCGCACGCACGCGCGGGCACACACACACACACACACACACACACACACACACACACACACACACACACACACACACTCATTCTTCACTTTATTTTAGGCAGTCACTCTTTCTTCTAACCCCACCATCTCTCTCTCTCTCTCTCTCTCTCTCTCTCTCTCTCTCTCTCTCTCTCTCTCTCTCTCTCTCATTTTTCCTTCCGTCCCTCTCACAAATACGTACAAGGTAACCTAATTGACAAGGCATATGAATACCGTACCCAGTAAAGCTCCCTTCCTCTCCCTATCTCCCCTCTTCATTTTTCCTCTTCCTCCTCCTTTTTTCCTCCACCTTCTTCTCCTCCTCCTCTCTCTCTCTCTCTCCTCTCTTCCCCCTCCTCGTTCTCTCTCCTTCTGCTCCTTCATTTCCTCCACATTCCTCTTCCTCCTCCTTTACTCCCTCTCCTTCCTTCTCGTAATTTTCAGTCTCCCTTCTTCTTTATGTCCTCGTCTCACCTCCTTTCTCAGCATCTCTTCCTCCTTCCCTCCTCTTCCTCTTCTTCACTTCCTCATTTTTAGCTTCTCTCTCTCTCGACTCCTCCACTTTCCTCTCTTCCTCCTCTTTCCTCCCTCCCCTCAAGTCTCATTTCCGTCTTCTCCAGTTTCTCCACTTCCTCCTTTCATCACCAGTTCTCTCTCTCGCTTTCATCATCATCTTCTTCCTCCTTCCTACTTCGCTATTCCCATCCCTTCTGTCTTCTTTCCTTCTCATATATACGCTTCTATTTACACTCTCTCTCTCTATCTCTCTCTCTCTTCTCCTTTCGTCTCGATTATTTCTTTCCCTTCCGTTCCTTTCATTTTACTTCCCTTTCCTTCTTCTTACCCTCCTACCAAGTCCCGTATCGCCTCTCTTTCTCTCCCTCTCTCTCTCTCTCTTTCGTTTGCCTCTCTCCCTTTTCACTCCATCCCCCTTATTCCTTAATTCCTGTTACTTTATTTATTCTATCTCTGTTTCCCTTCTGCTCCTTTCTTTACCTCCTCATTCTCTCTCTCTCTCTCTTCTTGCTCTTTCCTCTTATGCCGCCTCTCTCCCTTCTCCTTTCACACTCCTTCCTTTGTTCCAATTTCTTTCTTCTCTCTCTCTCCCTCTTCCTCCTCCTGTTTCTCTTTCGCTTCCCGCTTTCTCCACTTCCTCATTCTCCGCCTCTCCTCATAATTTTTTTTCCTTCGTCCTTCCATCTCCTTTGTTCCATACCTTCCTATGTGTTTCTTTATTAACTTTATTTTCTTTCTTTTTTTTTTGTAAATCCGCCTACGTTCATCCTTCATCCTATTTCCCACACTCCCTTCCATCCTTCTTTTTCTTCTCATTCTCTTCTAGACACACTGCTTTCTTCCTTCTATCTTCCCTTCTTCTCTCCTCTTCCTTTTTTTCCTTTCTCCTCTCCCTCTTCCTCCTTTCTTCTCTTTCCTTTCTTCTCTCCTCCTCTTCCCCCTTCTTTCTCTTTCTCTTCTCTCCCTCCTTCCTTCACACTACTTTCCTCCTCTCTTTTCCTTTTACAATATATATATATATTTTTTGTTTTCTACACACTAAACCTACTTTCGCTAATCCTCTCTCTCTCTCTCTCTCTCTCTCTCTCCTAATCCTCGTCCTAGTATTATTACCTGACCTTGTTTTCACCTAATACACTCGTAAACAACCTTCACCACGTGTTTACCTCTCTCTCTCTCTCTCTCCCACACACACACACACACACACACACAAACTTAAACACTGCAAGGCAAAGGAGTTACATTACCTGCAGAGACACATTGGACAATTGATCTGCTGGCATAGATAGATAGATAGATAGATAGGCAGATAGATATTTATACAGACGTTAGCAGATGTATGTATGGATTGACAGAAGGATGGATCATGGATGGATGGATGGACAGGCAACCAGATAAGTGTGTGTGTGTGTGTGTGTGTGTGTGTGTGTGTGTGTGTGTGTGTGTGTGTGTGTGTGTGTGTGTGTGTGTGTACCTACTAATCCTGTTTTGCTTCTTAAATCCGTCTTCACCATTGGGATTACAGTCTGCCAGATGCTGCTCTTTACCTACTTCACAAATATCCATCTATCTATCTATCTATCTATCTACCAACTTTACTACTGACAAACCTACCTACTTACCAACCTACTAAATTGTCAATCCATATCTACTTACCTGCCTACCTACCTACCTACCTACTTACCAATCCACCTCTCATTGTAAATATAAATTAAATAATACCCAATACCTAAACACACAATTTAATGACAAAAAAATATCTTAAGCTTTGACCACATAACTATCTATCAACCTACATCTATCTATCTATCTATCTATCTATCACAAGTATCATTTAAACAATACCCCAATACCCAAGCACACAGAAATTAATAACACGATCCTTACGCTATAAGTATTAAAGAACAACTAACTATCTATCTGTCTATCTATCTATCTATCTATCTATCATTTAAACAACACCCAAACACGATTAATTACACATACACATATCTAAGCCCTATGCAAACGATCGCTGTCTGTGTCATTCATTCATCTGGCACTGAATTATTCACGCATAGGACGAAGAAAAAAGAAAAATTCACAGTTCATTATTCATACATTCATTCATTCACTTATTCATCGCCGTATTAACCCCTTCAGACCAAGAATGAGATTATTTTTTGTCTGTCTGTGTCTGTCTGTCTGTCTGTCTCTCAATGCACACACACACACACACACACACACACACACACACACACACACACACACACACACACACACACAAAGTGACTGAGGGAAACAGGAAGAGGACAATGCACTTTTGCGACACACACACACACACACACACACACACACACACACACACACAGGATAACTCTTGCCTCTAACTCTCTCTGCCTCTTTGATGTCAACAGCCCTGAAGATTAAAAAAAAAAAAACGGAACTGAACTCTTTTTGTTTGTCTGTTTTTGTGTGTGTTTGTTTTGTGTCTGTTTTTTTATGTACGTGTATGTTCGTCTGTCACGTGTATGTATTTTTTGATGTCTGTGTCTGGAAGCGTGTGTGTGTTTTTATGTACCCGTAGTGTGTTTTTATGAAGTTGCGTGTGTGTGTGTGTGTGTGTGTGTGTGTGTGTGTGAATTTGAGTGCAGTAAATATGTAGTTTTATTTCTGTGCTTTTTATTATCTGTGTGTGTATCCTACCCACCCCACTTCTCGTGTGATGATGATGATGATGATGATGATGATGATGATGATTTATAATGATGACTATTTAAGATACGAAAGGCCCAAGCATGAGTAACACACACACACACATTCACACACACACAATAACACACCATCTTCCCTCCCCTCTTCCTTCTTCAAACACCATCTTTCCTCCCTCCCTCCTTCCACACATCTCCATTCCTTCCTCCCTCCCCTCCCTCCTTCACATTTCATCATTTCCTCCCACCCCTCTCTCAAAACCCCTTATCTTCCCTCCCCTCCCCCTCCTTCAAACACCATCTTTCCTCCCTCCCTCCTTCCACACATCTCCATTTTTCCTCCCTGCCCTCTCGCTCCCCCTCCTTCACACACAATCCTCCCTCCTTCTCCCTCAATACCCCTCCATCTTCCCTACCTCCCCCTCCCTCAATATCCCTTCATCTTCCCTACCCTCCCCCTCCCTCCACACAACTCCATCCTCCCTCCCTCCCTCCACACCTCTCCATCTTTCCTCCCTGTCCTCCACCCCTCCACACCAATCGTTCAGCCACACTCGAGCCAAATTGCGCAGAAGGGCGGCTGTTCAGAACGTAATTGGTTATTCAGGTTGGCCAAGAAAACCTTCCCTCTCACCCTTTGTCCCCTGCACCCCCCTCCTCTCTTCTTTCCCTCCGTCGGTAACTCTTATGGTGCCTAGGGTAACTCTCTCTCTCTCTCTCTCTCTCTCTCTCTCGTATCTTCACACATTTTATACGTTATCTATGTAGAGTATGGCGATATAGGAATGACATGTAATACGGAAGAGGAAAGTACTGTGTCATAGGCCAAGTCCTAGGAGAGAGAGAGAGAGAGAGAGAGAGAGAGAGAGAGAGAGAGAGAAATTATGAACATGTAAAAGATAAAAAAAATAAAAAAAGAGAGAGAAAAAGTACTGTCTTCTTTAACCTGTTATATTTTCCTCCTTTGGCGGCTTAATTTCCGTAAGTCAGGGGCGGAAGAAAATAATAAGAATCTACACCCTTTCCGTAGCACTTCTTCGTGACTAGCATCATATTCTAAACTTATGTTTTACTACAGTTTAACATTCAATATGGAACGACGGCAATTTCTAGGCCAAGTTAAGGTGGAAAGGGCATAAGAAACTACCTGAGTCTGCGGTGAGTCTTAAAATTCAAACGCGCACACACACACACACACACACACACACACACAAAACACACACACACACACACACACACACACACACACAAAACGTTGTCCTAAAATAAAAAACAGACACACACACACACACACACACACACACACACACACACACACACACACACACACACACACACACACACGCACGCACGCAAAAGTAAACTCAAGGGAAGGAGCAGTAACAATCCTCCCACGCAAACAACCTTGCCTTTAGTCCTGGAAATAAGCAACACAAAAACAGAAAAAAAAAAAATTGAGATAGATGCGTCAGAGTCAGTGAGAGAGAGAGAGAGAGAGAGAGAGAGAGAGAGAGAGAGAGAGAGAGAGAGAGAGAGAGAGAGAGACCAGTGTACCACCAAAAAGAATTATTTTTTCTTTTTGAGGGGGGGGGGGTGTTGTGGTAAAGGTGTGAAACGATGGAGTAACAGGATAAAGGGAAGGTGTGGTTTGGTTGGTAGGTGAGGTGGTGGTGGTGGTGGTGGGGAGGGGGGGAGGTTGTGGTGGTGATGGAAAGGGGAGAGATGGTGGAGGTGGTGGTGAATGTGGGGGAGATTAGTTGTGGTGGTGGTGGTGATGGTGCTGGGAGAGGGGAAATTTATGGTGGTGGTGGTGATGGCGATGGGAATGGGGGTGTTGTGACGGTGGTGGTGGGGATAGGGGGGGAGACTAGTGGTGGTTGTGGTGATGGTGGAGATGAGGGGGGGAGACCAAAATTTGTGGTGGTGGTGATGGTGGAGGTAGAGGAGAATGGGGGAGATTACCAGCGGTGGTGGTGGTGGTGGCGGTGGGGAGAGGAGGAGGGAGGGGGGGAGATTAGTAGGTGTGGTGGTGGTGCATTATGTGTGGAATTTGTTTTATTTACCGACTCAAGATTTCCCAGGGTTGAAAGAAAATTCTCTCTCTCTCTCTCTCTCTCTCTTCCTCTCTCTCATTTTTGCTGGAAGTACAAGGCGGCGTGTAAGATGATACAACTCCAAGGAAACTGTCTGAGAGAGTGAGGAGTGACGGATGGAGGGAAGGAGAGAAAGGGAAAGATGGAGGGAAGGCACGAGGAGATGGAAGAGAAGGAGAGAAGGGAGAGAGAGATGGATAGAAGAGAGGGAGAGATGAGAGGAGGGGAGGAAAGGAGGGAAAAGAAGAAGGGGAGGGAGAAATGAAGAGGTATGACAGAGGAGGGAAGGAAAGGTGGGGAAAAGAGGAGGTGAAAGAGATGGAGGAAAAGTAGGAGAGGAGGAAAAGATAGACGGAAATAAAGGAGAGAAAGGAGAGAAGGAAAGGAAACTGTCAGGAAGGTGTGACGGGATGACAGGTGGGGGGGAGGGAGAAGGAAGGAAGGAAGGGAGATGGAGAGAGGGAGACAGATGGAGAGAAAGGAGGGAGGCAGAGGGAAGAAAAGAGGGAGAGATGGAAGGGAAGCAGAAATGGAGAAATACAAAGGAATACAAAGGAAAGCACACATCAATAGACCTTATAGTCCTTTCGAGGCTGCTTGTTACAGAGTAGACTATGACAACGAGATCTAATTCTATATGCTGAAGGAGGAGAGGAGGAGGAGGAGGAGGAGGAGGAGGAGGAGGAGAGTGGAAAAGTGGAAGAGACGAAGTGAATGGCGGAAAGATGAGAAGGAGCAGACGGAAGGAGAGGGGAAGAGAATGAAGAAGTAGGAGAGAGAGAGAGAGAGGGAGAGA
>NC_137011.1:1277289-1289789 GCF_032717465.1 Coenobita brevimanus | reverse complement strand
GGAGGCGAACATAACACAGCATCACAGGGCTCAGGAATGCTCTCAGGCTCCTATGACTCACTCAGATGCATGAAATCGTCTGTGTATGCTGGAGAGAGAGAGGGTTGGTACCTGTAGTAATTCCATGCTATCATCGTCTGGGGTTAGTATAATTACGAGAGAATACGTACACAAACATACACACACCTACACACCATATACACATACATACACATACATGCTCGTACACATATACAGAAACACATCAGCCACACACTATATATATATAAACACGTACACATATATACACATCCCACATACACATGCATACACATTTCCATTCACATACATACAGAAACACAGGTACAAACAGAAATGCATACATAAATAGCCCCACACTGTACATATTTAAACACACACACACACACACACACACACACACACACACACACACACACCAAGCACATCAAAGGAACCCCTAAAACAAACATTAAAAGCCTGTGTTGGATTTATGAAAGCTTTCCCGGGTGGATTACGACAGGGAGGAAGGGATTAACACAGGATTACCACAAAGCAACATACCATGGGACCAATAACATAACACAGCATAACATAACACAGGCATAACAATCCATAACATACAGAACAACATTAACAAAGCATAAAAAACTGCCCAACAAAAAATAACAAAAAAAATGAACTGCCTAACATAACATGGCAATAAACTGCAAACATAACATAACATAACATAGCATAACATAGCACCACGGGACTCCATAAATCCTTAACTTCTTGTCTTGCTTCTACAGAGGATTTTCTTTAACTCAGAGGATATTTTGTGGCACGGAGGGGTTAGATAGAGCTTTCTTTAATCAGGCTATTATTACGGTGCTCTCTCCTGCTGAATAAAATCGTCTGGCAGTAGCAATGATAGTCAAATATTAATGCGCGTCCACACGTGCCCTCGAACATGTGTTGACAACACGGTTGGCAACATGTTCGGGGACATGTCTGCGGCAGTATTTGGACAGATTTATGCAAACATGTTTCACTGCAGCTTGGAACACTGGCAGCAGAGACGATGGGATATGAGTGTCCATACCAGGCAGCTGAGACGTCATCATGGTGTTGCTAACATGATCTGGACGCCGCTGTTCCCAACATGTTTGCAGCGTGTTTCGTTACTGTGTTGCTTACATGTTGCCAGCACTTGTTCGAGCACACGGGTGGACGCGCACTTAGGCTCCCTCCTTCCTCCCCCCCCCTCTCTCTCTCTCTCTCTCTCTCTCAATCTTCCATTACCACTTAATCAAGCCCTCACTTCCATCTCTCATCCCACTTCATGACATTATCTCCCTCTCTCTCTCTCTCTCTCTCTCTCCCTCTCTCATCCCACTTAGCCCCATCCCTGCCTTCAAAGCCCTTAGGTAATGCCCCCCAATTAACACCCGACTTTTGCTTATACCTGTACAATATCACCCGCCTTTCAAGTCCCATATTCCGCTAAGGGAGGCACAAAGGCTTCCAAAAGGGGTTCCAACAATCCACTTTCACCCATCAACTCGGCGTGTAATTTCTACCTCCATTCCTCGTTCCCCTCCCCCTTTTCCCCCTCCCTTCCTCTCTCCTTTATTTCTCTCCCCACTATCCCCTTCCCCCCTTCTATTCCTTTCCCCCCGTTCCTGCCCTTTTCTTCCTCCCTTCATCCTTCATCCTTCCCCCCCTCTCTCCCTTTATTTCTTTCCCCTGCTCTACCTATTTCCTCTTCCCCCTTTCCATCTCTGCCTTGCTCTTCGTTTTGTTTGTCCCCCCTCTCTCTCTCTCTCTTCTTTTTCACATCTTTTTCCCTGTCTTTGTTTCTTGACCCTCCTCTCTCTCTCTCTCTCTCTCTCTCTTACACACACACACACACACACCTATTCCTTCCCTTCCTTGATCCCCTCACTGTTATTCCTATTTTTCCTCTGTTCTTCCTCCCCTCTCCTTTATCCTTGCTTTTTCCATCTATAAATATCCCTTCTCTTTTCTCCCACTCTCTCTCTCTTTCTTTCTTTCTCTCTATTAGCTCCATTTCCACTCTGACCTCTCCTTTCTTTTCTTCCTAGCTTTTGTTTCTTATATATATTTTCTGCTCCGTATGTCTGTATTTCTGTATGTATGTATGTATGTATGTTTCTTTCTCTCTCTCTCTCTCTCTCTTTCCCTTTTGTTTCCTCACCTTTATTATTTTCAGCTGTCTGTCAGTCTGTGTCTGTCTCTCTGACAGACACACACACACACACACACACACACAATCCCCTTCACTTCTTCGCACTCTCTTCCCTATCTCTCCACCCTCTCACTCTCACCATCAACCCTTCACCTAAGCACCCAATCACGCACAGGTGGGCCAATCTCCCTAATTATAATCACACCTAGCACTATTAATTAACCTTTCAAATAAGCACCTAATAACTCCCTAATACCAAATGATATCATTGGAGATCAGATCCATTTTTCACCATCGGAATGCTATCAGGGTATGAATTATATTTGGAGGGGGTGAGGATCGGGTAGGGGTCGCTGCTGAGGAGGGAAGGTAGTGGTTAGGTGGTTAGGGATGTGGTGTGCTGAATGAGGGGACGCGAGGACAAACAAAAAAGACCTTCGAGGATATTTTTTGGTCCAAGTAAAGGTGAATAGAGTATAGTAAAGGCGATAATAATGTAATCTTAAAGACCTCCAGGCAGAGTGGAGACTGTAATCCTCCCATTTAATCCTCAGACCCGAAAACTTTGCCCACAATTCACTAAACAAGACGCATATACGAGAAAGTTTTACGCCAAGAAGATAAAATAAGTTGCTGTGGGTTTCTCTCTCTCTCTCTCTCTCTCTCTATCATTAAATTTTTTTTCACAAATTCTCTTTCGTATCCCCTATGTTCAGTATTCTCTTACATGTTTTCCTTTAATCTCTCTCTCTCTCTCTCTCTCTCACTGCCACCTGCCAACAATGCCGCCTGCCACCCCACGCTGCCGCCCCGGGGGACCAGGCGGCTGGTTGTCCCTCATTTAACCCCCTCATGACCTTTGACACTCTGACCCCCCCCCCAAGTACCTGAGGGAAATGCGCCCCCCATCATGTACCCCCCCTCTCTCTCTCTCCCCCTCTCTCTCTCTCGTCTGACCTCTGACCCGCCCAGATACATGAGGGAAACACGCCCCCTTCTTTTATATCGTCCCCCTCTCATCATGACCTTGTTTCTCCCATTACACTTCTCGAATCATACCCCCCCTCTTAATACCTCCTCCCCCCATATCACAAAACACCCACTCCCTTCCTAGTACAAATTAACCTTATTGCGATCCAGTCTCCTCTCTTTACACCCCCTCCCACTTCTCATCACACCCCTTCCCCATTTCCCCTCCCACCTAACCTGACCTCCCTCACTAACATCACACATCCCTTTCCCCTCTTTGCCCTCATCACCTCTTTTCCTCCCTATTTCCCCTCTTTCCCATCCCCTACGTCTCCCCACACCCCATTCTAACCTAGACTATGTGAACTAACTAAACCTACACATAACCGAACCTGTCTTCACGCTTCCCCTCTCAGTCATATCACAGCCCTCTCCCCTCTTCACTCCATCTCCCCTCCCCATCTTATGTCCTTTCCTGTACCTTTCTCTCCCCCTTCAACTTAATTTTTACACGCCCCTCTCCCCCCTCCCCCAATAAGCCCCCTGTCGGCCACAACAAGGGAGATGGAATGAATTTGGTCTCCCTTGACAAAAGAATCCCAGATGACATTGGATACCCCCTTCTTTCCCTCTCCCGTTCCCCCTCACACCTCCCCTCCCCCTCCTCCACACCTCCTCTCCCCTTCTACTCCCCCATCTCTTTCTCCCCCCCCCCTTCAAACCTCTTCTCTTCCTCCCTGCCCTCTTCACCCATCCCTTTCATTTCTCCCTATCCCCCACCCGTTACTCTACTCCCTCCCTCACCACCCTCTCCTTTTTTCCCTCCACTCCTTCTTACCTCTCATATCTTCCCCCCTCCAGACCTCTCCTATACCTTTCTCTCTCCATCCCCTACCCTTCTATCTCTCCCTTTTCCTTTGTGTTTTCCCCCTACCCTTCTTCTCTGTCCCTCTCCCTGGCTCCTCCCTTTCTCCCCCTCCTCTCCCTTTTCATGTCTCCCTACCTCCCCTCCTTTTCCATCCACTTCTTTCGTCTTCCTTTTCCACCCCTCTTTCCACAGACCACTCCTTTTCTCCCCCACTTCTCACATTTCACGTCTCCCTACTCTTCCTCCTTCCACCCATCTCTTCACCCTCTCCCCACCCCTCTCATTTTCTCTCCCTCCTCTCCCATTTCACGTCTCCCTGCCACACCTTTTCCATTTGTTTCCCTTCCCTTCATCTTTCCACCTCCTCTCTCCACCCTTTCTACCTCTACCCTTCCCCCTTTTCTCTCCCTCCACCCCCTTCCCCTTTTCTCTCTTTCCAACCCTCCCCCTTTTCCCTCCCCCCTCCAACCTGACCCCTTTGGCCTTAAGGAACCCCACGGCCTTTCCTTTCTTCGTCTCTCTCCCTCCCTTGCCGTCTTTCAAAACACCCGCGCCTCTCGAGTGGAAACAAAATATGTATGGGCGAATTAATGCCGCCTTTATGAGGGGTAATGGCCAGTGTCCTTTGAAAATAACCAGGTAAAAGGGAAATAAAGGGATAAATAAAGGGAAATAAATAAGCGAATGTAAGCGGATTTGCCCTCTCGTGTGCCGGGGCTTCTCAGGGTTAAGGAAAGCGTGTGGTGTTTACTTGAGTTAATATGTGGGTTTTTGTGTTTGGCTTTATTTTCTGAGAGAGAGAGAGAGAGAGAGAGAGAGAGACAGACAGACAGACAGACAGACAGACAGACAGACAGCCTCCGAAAGATTAAAAAACAAATACATGTAAAGAATGAAGAAAAGAGAGAAACAGTAAAACAAACAGGAAACAAAGGAAACAAAAATGAAAGAAACGGAAAGAAAATGAAAGAAATGAGGAAGATAATAACTAAAAAAACATACTGAAGGAGGAGGAGGAGGAGGAGGAAGAGGAGGAGGAGGAGGAGGAGAAAAGAAAGAAAAAAGAAGAAGAAGAAGAAAATAATAATAATAATATAGTAATAATAATAATAATAATAACAATAATAATAATAATAATAATAATAATAATATGAAGAAGAGGGAAAGAGAAGAAAGAAGAGGTGAAAGAGGGACAAAAGTGAGACGAAATGAGAAAGACACAAAAGAATGAGAGAAAGGACGAAAGAAAAATATAACAGAAGACATATAAGGGAAGCACAAAAGAAGAAAGGAATTAGGACAAGGAAAAGTGAGAGACGTAAAGAAAGGAGTAAGCCAGGTGAGAGAGAGAGAGAGAGAGAGAGAGAGAGAGAGAGAGAGAGAGAGAGGTAAAAAAAAAAAAAAAAAAAAGAGAAAATAAAGCATGAGAAAAGAGAACTGAGGCAAAAAGAGAGGAAATAAAAGAGAGACAAGGAAAACAGTGAGAAAAGAGATGGGGGTAAGTGGCGTAGAGAGGAGAAAATAGTCAGAAAAGAGGAAAGTGACGTTAAAAAAGAGAGGAAATAAGAGTAAGAGAGAGGGCGTGATGGCAGGGGGAAATATGAGAGGAATAGACCACAATAACGATGGTATATGAGATGTGGTGGGTGGCCAGGGAGGAGGGGAGAGGGGGGAAGAAGTAGGGAGAAAGGAAGAGGAAGGGGGGGGGAGAGGAATACAAAGGAGTACAAAGCCACAGACATTATGGTCCTTTCGTGGCTGCTTGTTACTGAGTAGACTTTGACTACGAGATCTGACTATGACTACGAGATCTGACTACGACTATGAGATCTGATAATACAAGCTGAAGGATAAAGATAGTAAAACAAGAAGGCTCCCCCCGCTTCCTAACCCCCTAGTTAAAACTGGCAAGAAAAAGTGAGAAAAACCACCACGCAGCATCGCAAAACTGACAAGAATCAGTGAAGGAAGGGGAAAGGGAGGGGAAGGAGGAGAAGGAAGGAAGGGGATGGGGCTAAGGGAAGGAGGGGGAAAAGGGAGACGGAGGGAAGAGGAAAGAGAGAGCGAATAAAGCGGAAAGGACAGAGGAGGGAAGCAAGGGATACAGCAGATGGAGGGAAGGGAAAGCAAGGAAGAGGAGGGGCTTGGGGAGAGGGATGAGGGGGAGGAAGGGGCTGGGGGGGAGGGAAGAGAAAGAGGAAGTGACTGGAGAGAGAAGAGAAATTAAACTGGCAGAGGAGTGATGGAAGGGAAGGGAAGGGAAGGGAGGGGAGGGGAGGGGAGCGTGACGAGGGGAACAGTAGGGGTGCGAAGAGGGAGGGAAAAAGAAGAGAGGAGAGTGGAAGAGAGGGGAGGAGATGAGATGGAATAGGAGTGGGGGGAAAGGGAGGGTGAGTAGGGGAAGTGGGGGGAGAGTGGAGAAATGGGGGGTGAGTGGAAGAAAAGGAGGGAGAATGGGGAAAAGGAGGGAGAGTGGGGGGAAAGGGAGGGAGAGTGGGGAGGAAAGGAGGAAGAGTGGGGGGAGGAGGCAGGGAGTGTGGGGGAAAGGGAGGGAGAGTAAGGGGGAAGGAAGGATGAGTAAGGGAAAAGGATGGAGAATGGGAAGGAAAGGAAGAGTGGGGAAAAAGGAGGGAGCGTGAGGGGGAAGGGAGGGAAAGTGAGGGAAAGGGTGGGTGAGGGGAGAGAAAGAGGGAGGGAGGGGAGAGTGGGGGAAGGTTGTGGAGAACAGGCACACATAAAAGAGAGGATTAAAGAGGTTTGGTCAGAGGATGTAAAGAGAGGGAGGCACAAAACGAGCAAACCCCTTCACCACGATTATGCCTTTTACACCTGCTATCGTCAGAGGATTTTAAGAACAATAAGAAAGCTCCCTAACACCCTTTCCTAAGCGATTTATATTGCCTATTACCCTTACTGTCCTATTCTCTTATCGAAATCCTTCCAATATCGCCATACTCTGCACAGATAACGACGAAAAGGATGTTAACCAGCCATATCCAAAAGTAAATCGCTAAGGAAGAGGTGTTAATTCTTTTAAGCTAACTTGGCCCCGATTTTCACCCTTCTGAAGCTTATTTTTAAAAGCTCATTGGTAGAAAAGAGAGTGGAACAGCTCTCCATTCTCTTCACAGCACTTCTTCGTGACTAGCTCCCTATTCTAGTGTTTATATCTTGCTACAAGTCAGATTTCAAGATGGAGAGATTACAATTTTAGGCCAAGTTAAAGGGAAAGGGGTATAGGAATTCTCCCAGTTGTGCAAATTCGTCTGTTTCTCGACTACACAGAATATCGAAGAGAAAGAGTTCACTACCTATTGTAATTTACGGACAAAAATAATGATAGATTTCCCGTATATTTTTCATTTTTTTCATACGCCTTTCTGGCTTTCATTTCTACTTCCTTCTTCCTTTTTCGTTCTTTCATTTCTTTCATTTTTTTTTAATTAATTTCTGTTTTTCTTCCTCATCTTTCTTACGTCTCTCTCTCTCTCTCTCTCTCTTACTTTTTATCCCTTCTTTCGCCTTTTTATTTCCTGCATTTCTTTTTCATACACATTCCTTTTTTTTTCTCTCTCTTACTCATCTTTCTCCTTTCTTTCTCTCTTATTTTTCCATTTCCTTTCCTTTTTTTCATGTTTTTATTACTTCCTCTAGTCCATTAATCCCATCTTTTCCCTTGTCTTTCATATATTTTTCCCAATCTTTTTTTTTCTTTCTTTTTTTCTTTTTCTCGCTGTCTATTGCCCTGCACTCTCTTCCTCCCCCCCGTGTTAATATGTATGAAGCTCTATGTATTGTAACTACAGCCGTATCGTTACCTACCGTATGCTATATAACTTTCAACTTTTATTTCAAACATATAGCCCCAGACACACACACACACACACACACACACACGGAAGTATTAACACACATACACATACAAACGCAAGCCTACACACACACACACACACACACACACACACACACACACGGAAGTATTAACACACATACACATACAAACGCAAGCCTACACACACACACACACACACGGAAGTATTAACACATACACATACAAACGCAAGCCTACACACACACACACACACACACACACACACACACACACACACACACACACGTTCTTTACCGAGCCTCCCCTACTATTAATATTGTTGTTTACTTCTTTTGCCTAGACTGCAGGTATGTTTCCCACGGAGGGTGTCGGATGGAGGGACAAATTGGGGGGAGGGGGAGGAGTGGAGGGAAGGGAGGAGAGGTGAGTGGCACAAGGAGGCACAATGGAGGGGATGGGCACGGAGGAGGGGAGGGTAGATGGGATAGGGGAGGGGCAGGGAGGACGGGAAAAGGGAGACTCGGAGAGGGGAAAAACGGAGACAGGGGAGGGGAGGGTAGCAGAAGAGAGGAGAGGAGAGGGTAGGGGAGGGGAGCTGAAGAGAGGAGAGGAGAGGAGAGGAGAGGAGAGGAGGCTGAGAAGGAAAGTGCGTCGGGAGGGGGTGAAGGATCGGATAAGGAGAGGAAGAGGAAATGAGAAAGAAAGAAGGAGGGAGGAAGGAAGAGGAAAATGCAGAGTAAGGAAGTTATGGAGGGAAAGAAGGAAGGATGAAAGGAAAAGGGGAAGGTGGTGGGTAAAACGTGAAGGAACGAGGGACAAAAAACATCAACAATACCCCTGGGACATCAACAATACCCCACAGAACATCAACACTACCCCTTGGAACATCAACAATACCCCATTGACATCAGCAATACCCCATGGGCATCAAAAATACCCCATGGACATCAACAAAAACCCCCATGGACATCAACAATACCCCATGGACATCAACAATACCCCATGGACATCAACAATACCCCATGGACATCTACAAAACCCTTGGGACATCAACAATACCCCATGGACATCAACAATATCCCTTAGGACATCAACAATACCCCATGGACATCAATCATACCCCATGTACATCAACAATACCCCATGGACATGAACAATACCCCATGGACATCAACAAAACCCCACAGAACATCAACAAAACCCCATGGACATCAACAATACCCCTTGGAACATCAACAATACCCCATGGACATCAACAATACCCCATGGACATCAATCATACCCCATGGACATCAACAATACCCCTTGGAACATCAACAATACCCCATGGACATAAACAATACCCCATGGACATCAATAATACCCCATGGACATCTACAATACCCCTTGGAACATCAACAATATCCCATGTACATCAACAAAACCCCACAGAACATCAACAAAACCCCTAGGACATAAACAATACCCCTGGAACATCAACCATACGCCAACAATACCGCGGGGAGTGATGGACGCGCGGTGAGATAAACTGAATTAAACTGTCAGAACTCGTCATGCAAGACAAAACAGGCGATTAAAATATGGAACTACGCAACTCGTGACAGAGCAGACCGCGGGGAACACAGTAAAAAAAAATATATATATATACAAATTACAAAACAGCCATATATTATTGGGACGCGTACTGCTGTCACATCGGTTTGAGAATTAAAGGCCTCACTACACCGCCTAACCACAGAAAAAAAATACAATAAAATAAAATGAATAAATAACAATGCAACACAAAAATACAATTAAAGCGTAAAGCACACAACCCAGGATTTCCCATTACATAATCTAATTAGGTCAGTGATAAATGGTAACAAATGAGTACAGCACAAAAGCTATCACTAAACAAACACACACACACACACACACACACACACACACACACACACACACACACACACACACACAGAAACGATAAAATATAAAAAAAATGGCCAAACATATTACAGGAACACAAACTTACCCTAAAATCCCGAAAATAAATACACAGGAACAGCACAACCCCTATAAAAAAAAGGCATAATACAGCTCAGTCCAACCCCAACATTCAATAATCACGATATATTAATAAATTCATATGTCGATTCATACTGCATACAAAAATATTCGTTAAATTCGGATAAAAATACATATACTGCCAAAACAAACTATGCAGAATCTACAGCTGTAGATCAGGAGTAATACCATAACGCACACAGCACAAAATATACAGCATAAGTAATAGTAGTCACAAGATCAGCTGAATGTCAACCCAGTGGACTGCAGACTGAAGCTTACCCTATCCTACAGCTCACCATTCACCTTTTGGGGGACAGGGAGAGAGTGTAGGGACGTTTGTATAACCAGACAGTTCCACCGCCTGGTTACGTAGGTGCCACCACGTGAAGGCGTCCCTCTCCAGTCACCAAAACACACCACAGAAACAAACCATTAAAGCAGCACCGCATCAGCACACAAACACAATCACAAAAGGTCAAAGCACTACACTAAACACAACGCAGCCCATAACATATGACATAAAAGTACAATACTGAGTCCATGCAACATAAAATGCCACGCAAACTGACTGGTAACTACACATTCACCACAAAACACTGCCACAACACACTACCAAATATACAGCATCACAATACACACTATACACCATGATATAAATGCACAGTGTTGACACCATACACCATAACGTGCCATACAAATTTAACACAGACTACACTACCAGTACTACCACATAACACCACAACCACCACCACAAACTACAATACACTTCGCCACATCACTACAACACACACCACAACCAAAACACAACCACAACACACCATCCCATGCAAAAATTATTAAGCAATACCGCAATCAACTTAAAAAACACAATACCACAAACAAATTACTACAATCCAAACAAAACCACATCACAAGCCAAACCACACTTACAAAGAAGAAAATAAAAAGTTAATCTCACAACGTCCTCCCTACTTTAGAAACCGTCCATAATGTCTCTGATCTGCCTATTCTCACGACATAAAACACACACACACACACACACACACACACACACACACACACACACACACATTCGCTGGTGCAGTGGTAACGCTCTCGCTTGCCAACTGGTGGACGAGAGTTCGCGCCTCGCTCAGGTTGCGAAAAGTTTCACTGACGAAGTTGGTGGTTACTGCCCCCCTTGAGCAAGGGGACGGGTGTGTGCGTGTGTGAAGGTCACATCCTTGCCCTTAGATCGGACTATATGAGCTCTCAGCTCCCTTCTGGGAGGGTAAAAGCTGACGATCACGACCATCAAGTGATCCTGACCGACCCGGTAAATTACACACACACACACACACACACACACACACTCACACAATCTCCCAAAAATAAACGTAAAATGAATCACATCTCGCAATAACAAATTATAAACAGCATTATAATATCTTGGCCTCACACAATTTTCCATCGTCCAAAATTAAAGACACTGAATAATCGAAACACAAAATGAAACATAAAGAAAACTCATAAACATGACACCACTAGCATCACACACAACACATCTCTCCCATTTTCCCTGCATCCAAACTCAAAACAATTATCAACACACCACAAAACTCAAAACACACAATGAACCACATCTCGAACCCCTCCAAAATATACCAATCAACTAAAACAAACACAGATAAAACACCAAACACCACTACTATCGCACAAACACACACACCACTTCCATTTTTCCAGCATCCAACAATACCTCGCATCTGCTTACAAGTTACAATGCCCTCGACCGGCTGTGAATCCAGAGGCAGAGACGGATTCACCATTTCGAAGCTTCAGAATGGTCAATGGCTTCAGTGGACGTGGTTTTAAGTTCCCCTGAGAGTTTTAAGCCCGACAGGTTCGCTAAATCCGTCGCAACTGTGTGTGTGTGTGTGTGTGTGTGTGTGTGTGTGTGTGTGTGTGTGTGTGTGTGTGTGTGTGAACATGTAAGCGTGTGTGCTCGCGTGTGGCACTTTCATCAAAACTTGGTTCTTTTATGGCGAGACACACACACAGACAGAGCACTGACCTCCATCCCTTCCACTATATGACGCTCCTCCAACACAAACAATTCAGGTTCTCCGCACAAAGAAACTCTCCATGGAAACGCAACCTCCACACACACACACACACACACACACACTAAAACTTTACCTATCCCCAGCCTTTCACAACTGATGCAACGCCAGTGCAGACGATTTTTTTTAGCTGAGCGTGGGGCATGGGAGCCTGAGTATGTCAATACTGTCACCAATAATCCCCTACAGGTCGGGACAACTCTAGTGGACGATTTTGTTAAGCTGAGTGAAACATAGAAGCCTGAGTGTTAGCCCTTTTGATACGGTGGTTATTTTTCTGATATTCTTCCCAACTTCAGGCGATTTTCTTCAGCTTAAAAGATATATATATTTTTCAGGAGTTCAATACAGCCGTAAGTCACTAAATAGATGTCTGTACCCGAATATATAACGCAAACTATGAGAAAAAATTAAAAAAAGGAACTGGATTGTGACAAGGGTGGCGAGGAATAAAGCCCCCCTACACCAGTTATCTTTCGTCATTCAATATTCGCA